>NW_027463490.1:12500-32500 GCF_050947455.1 Rhinoderma darwinii | reverse complement strand
CAGCGGGAGCAACTTGCATCCCCATGCCCAGCCAGAGTTCCAGGTTGATTGCTGGTAGGTCCGGTGGGGTGGAAGGGGGTCAGCGGGAGCAAACTGCATCCCCATGCCCAGCCAGAGTTCCAGGGTGATTGCAGGTAGGTCCCGGTGGGGGGGCAGCGGGAGCAACCTGCATCCCCATGCCCAGCCAGAGTTCCAGGCTGATTGCTGGTAGGTCCTGGTGGGGGGGCAGCGAGCAACTTGCATCCCCATGCCCCAGCCAGAGTTCCAGGGTGATTGCAGGTAGGTCCTGGTGGGGGCAGCGGGAGCAACTTGCATTCCCATGCCCAGCCAGAGTTCCAGGGTGATTGCAGGTAGGTCCTGGTGGGGGGCAGCGGGAGCAACTTGCATCCCCATGCCCAGCCAGAGTTCCAGGGTGATTGCTGGTAGGTCCCGGTGGGGGGGCAGCGGGAGCAACCTGCATCTCCATGCCCAGCCAGAGTTCCAGAGTGATTGCAGGTAGGTCCCGGTGGGGGGGCAGCGGGAGAAACTTGCATCCCCATGCCCAGCCAGAGTTCCAGGGTGATTGCAGGTAGGTCCCGGTGGGGTGGAAGGGGGTCAGCGGGAGCAAACTGCATCCCCATGCCCAGCCAGAGTTCCAGGGTGATTGCTGGTAGGTCCCGGTGGGGTGGAAAGGGGGTCAGCGGGAGCAAACTGCATCCCCATGCCCAGCCAGAGTTCCAGGGTGATTGCAGGTAGGTCCCGGTGGGGGGGCAGCAGGAGCAACTTGCATCCCCATGCCCGGCCAGAGTTCCAGGGCCAGAGTGTGACGGCAGGCAGCATAGGCCGGGCAAAGTTCCAAGGCGGCGTGGAGAGGACTAGGCCACAAGATAAGGGGATCCTTTCGTGAACAAACAGCAGTGAAAATACAAAGGCCCAAATGTCAAAGAATGGCATTTGTGCTACTGAAAGTGAAACATTTAAATCAAGTGAAAGTGGGGTATGTTCACAAATGTCAGAGGCGGTGATGAGCAGCAGAGGCAGGCCGGGGCAGAGTTCCAGGGCTAGGAGTGTGACGGCAGGCAGCGTAGGCCGGGGCAGAGTTCCAGGGCGGTGGGGAGAGGACTAGGCCTCGAGATATGGAGATCCATTTGGTGACCAAGCAGGCAGTGAAAATAGAAAGGCCCAAATGTCAAAGAATGACATTTCTGCTACTGAAAGTGAAACATTTGAAAGTGAAACATTTAAAATCAAGTTAAAGTGGGGTTTGTTCACAAATGTCAGAGGCGGTGGTGAACAGCAGGGGCAGGCCGGGGCAGAGTTCCAGGGCCAGGAGTGTGATGGCAGGCAGCGTAGGCCGGGGCAGAGTTCCAGGGCGGTGGGGAGAGGACTAGGCCTCATTCCAAGGAGAGCCATTTGGTGACCAAACAGCAGTGACAATAAAAAGGCCCAAATGTCAAAGAATGACATTTCTGATACTGAAAGTGACACATTTAAAACTCACGTTAAAGTGGGGTATGTTCAAAGAATGTCAGAGGCGGTAATGAGCAGCAGATGCAGGCCGGGGCAGAGTTCCAGGTGCCTGGAGTGTGAAGGCAGCACAGGCCGGGGCAGAGTTCCAGGGCCAGGGGTGTGACGGCAGGCAGCGTAGGCCGGGGCAGAGTTCCAGGCGGTGGGGAGAGGACTAGGCCTCGAGATATGGAGATCCATTTGGTGACCAAGCAGCAGTGAAAATAAAAAGGCCCAAATGTCAAAGAATGGCATTTCTGATACTGAAAGTGAAACATTTAAAATCAAGTTAAATTGGGGTATGTTCAAAGAATGTCAGAGGCGGTAATGAGCAGCAGATGCAGGCCGGGGCAGAGTTCAGGTGCCTGGAGTGTGAAGGCAGCACAGGCCGGGGCAGAGTTCCAGGGCCAGAGTGTGTGACGGCAGGCAGCGTAGGCCGGGGCAGAGTTCCAGGGCGGTGGGGAGAGGACTAGGCCTCAATCCAAGGAGATCCATTTGGTGACCAAGCAGCAGTGAAAATAAAAAGGCCCAAATGTCAAAGAATGACATTTCTGCTACTGAAAGTGAAACATTTGAAAGTGAACCATTTAAAATCTAGTTAAAGTGGGGGTATGTTCAAAATGTCAGAGTCGGTGGTGAACAGCAAAGGCAGGCCGGGGCAGAGTTCCAGGGCCAGAGTGTGACGGCAGCACAGGCCGGGGCAGAGCTCCAGGGCCAGGGTGTGACGGCAGGCAGCGTAGGCCGGGGCAGAGTTCCAGGGCGTTGGGGAGAGGACTAGGCCTCAAAATAAGGAGATCCATTTGGTGACCAAGCAGAAGTGAAAATAAAAAGGCCCAAATGTCAAAGAATGACATTTCTGCTACTGAAAGTGAAACATTTGAAAGTGAACCATTTAAAATCTAGTTAAAGTGGGGTATGTTTCAAAATGTCAGAGTCGGTGGTGAACAGCAAAGGCAGGCCGGGGCAGAGTTCCCAGGGCCAGAGTGTGACGGCAGCACAGGCCGGGGCAGAGTTCCAGGGCCAGAGTGTGTGACGGCAGGCAGCGTAGGCCGGGGCAGAGTTCCAGGGCGGTGGGGAGAGGACTAGGCCTCAATTTAAGGATCCATTTGTGACCAAGCAGCAGTGCAAATAAAAAGGCCCGAATGTCAAAGAATGACATTTCTGATACTGAAAGTGAACCATTTAAATCAAGTTAAAGTGGGGTATGTTCACAAATGTCAGAGGCGGTGGTGAACAGCAGGGGCAGGCCGGGGACAGAGTTCCAGGGCCAGAGTGTGACGGCAGGCAGTGTAGGCCGGGGCAGAGTTCCAGGGCGGTGGGAGAGGACTAGGCCTCAATTTAAGGAGATCCATTTGTTGACCAAGCAGCAGTGCAAATAAAAAGGCCCGAATGTCAAAGAATGACATTTCTGATACTGAAAGTGAACCATTTAAAATCAAGTTAAAGTGGGGTATGTTCACAAATGTCAGAGGCGGTGGTGAACAGCAGGGGCAGGCCGGGACAGAGTTCCAGGGCCAGAGTGTGACGGCAGGCAGTGTAGGCCGGGGCAGAGTTCCAGGGCGGTGGGGAGAGGACTAGGCCTCGACATAAGGAGATCCATTTGGTGACCAAACAGCAGTGAAAATAAATAGGCCCAAATGTCAAAGAATGACATTTCTGCTACTGAAAGTGAAACATTTAAAATCAAGTTAAAGTGGGGTATGTTCACAAATGTCAGAGGCGGTGGTGAACAGCAGGGGCAGGCCGGGCAGAGTTCCAGGGCCAGGGTGTGACGGCAGGCAGCGTAGGCCGGGGCAGAGTTCCAGGGCGGTGGGTGAGAGGACTAGGCCTCAATCCAAGGAGATCCATTTGGTGACCAAGCAGCAGTGGGAAAATAAAAAGGCCCAATGTCAAAGAATGACATTTCTGCTACTGAAAGTGAAACATTTGAAAGTGAACCATTTAAAATCTAGTTAAAGTGGGGTATGTTCAAAAATGTCAGAGTCGGTGGTGAGCAGCAGAGGCAGGCCGGGGCAGAGTTCCAGGGCTAGGAGTGTGACGGCAGGCAGCGTAGGCCGGGGCAGAGTTCCAGGGCGGTGGGGAGAGGACTAGGCCTCAATCTAAGGAGATCCATTTGGTGACCAAACAGCAGTGAAAATAAAAAGGCCCAAATGTCAAAGAATGACATTTCTGCTACTGAAAGTGAAACATTTGAAAGTGAACCATTTAAAATCAAGTTAAAGTGGGGTATGTTCAAAAATGTCAGAGGTGGTGGTGAGCAGCAGAGGCAGGCCGGGGCAGAGTTCCAGGTGCCTGGAGTGTGAAGGCAGCACAGGCCGGGGCAGAGTTCCAGGGCCAGAGTGTGTGACGGCAGGCAGCGTAGGCCGGGGCAGAGTTCCAGGGCGGTGGGGAGAGGACTAGGCCTCAATCCAAGGAGATCCATTTGGTGACCAAGCAGCAGTGAAAATAAAAAGGCCCAAATGTCAAAGAATGACATTTCTGCTACTGAAAGTGAAACATTTGAAAGTGAACCATTTAAAATCAAGTTAAAGTGGGTATGTTCAAAAATGTCAGAGGTGGTGGTGAGCAGCAGAGGCAGGCCGGGGCAGAGTTCCAGGGCTAGGAGTGTGACGGCAGGCAGCGTAGGCCGGGGCAGAGTTCCAGGGCGGTGGGGAGAGGACTAGGCCTCAATCTAAGGAGATCCATTTGGTGACCAAACAGCAGTGAAAATAAAAAGGCCCAAATGTCAAAGAATGACATTTCTGATACTGAAAGTGAAACATTTGAAAGTGAACCATTTAAAATCAAGTTAAAGTGGGGTATGTTCAAAAATGTCAGAGGCGGTGGTGAGCAGCAGAGGCAGGCCGGGACACAGTTCAGGGCAAGGGGTGTGACGGCAGGCAGCGTAGGCCGGGGCAGAGTTCCAGGGCGGTGGGGAGAGGACTAGGCCTCAATCCAAGGAGATCCATTTGGTGACCAAGCAGCAGTGAAAATGAAAAGGCCCAAATGTCAAAGAATGCCATTTCTGCAACTGAAAGTGAAACATTTGAAAGTGACACATTTAAAATCAAGTTAAAGTGGGGTATGTTCAAAATGTCAGAGGCGGTGGTGAACAGCAAAGGCAGGCCGGGGCAGAGTTCCAGGGCCAGGGGTGTGACGGCAGGCAGCGTAGGCCGGGGCAGAGTTCCAGGGCGGTGGGGAGAGGACTAGGCCTCGACATAAGGAGATCCATTTGGTGACCAAACAGCAGTGAAAATAAATAGGCCCAAATGTCAAAGAATGACATTTCTGCTACTGAAAGTGAAACATTTAAAATCAAGTTAAAGTGGGGTATGTTCACAAATGTCAGAGGCGGTGGTGAACAGCAGGGGCAGGCTGGGGCAGAGTTCCAGGGCCAGGGAGTGTGATGGCAGCACAGGCCGGGGCAGTGTTCCAGGGCCAGAGTGTGACGGCAGGCAGCGTAGGCCGGGGCAGAGTTCCAGGGCGGTGGGGAGAGGACTAGGCCTCAATCCAAGGAGATCCATTTGGTGACCAAACAGCAGTGAAAATAAAAAGGCCCAAGTGTCAAAGAATGACATTTCTGATACTGAAAGTGAACCATTTAAAATCAGGTTAAAGTGGGGTATGTTCACAAATGTCAGAGGCGGTGGTGAACAGCAGGGGCAGGCCGGGACAGAGTTCCAGGGCCAGAGTGTGACGGCAGGCAGTGTAGGCCGGGGCAGAGTTCCAGGGCGGTGGGTGAGAGGACTAGGCCTCAATCCAAGGAGATCCATTTGGTGACCAAACAGCAGTGAAAATAAAAAAGGCCCAAGTGTCAAAGAATGACATTTCTGCTACTGAAAGTGAAACATTTGAAAGTGAACCATTTAAAATCAAGTTAAAGTGGGGTATGTTCACAAATGTCAGAGGCGGTGGTGAACAGCAAAGGCAGGCCGGGGCAGAGTTCCAGGGCCAGAGTGTGACGGCAGGCAGTGTAGGCCGGGGCAGAGTTCCAGGGCGGTGGGTGAGAGGACTAGGCCTCAATCCAAGGGGATCCATTTGGTGACCAAGCAGCAGTGAAAATGAAAAGGCCCAAATGTCAAAGAATGCCATTTCTGCAACTGAAAGTGAAACATTTGAAAGTGACACATTTAAAATCAAGTTAAAGTGGGTATGTCAAAAATGTCAGAGGCGGTAGTGAACAGCAGAGGTAGGCCGGGCAGAGTTCCAGGGCCAGGGGTGTCACGGCAGGCAGCGTAGGCCGGGGAAGAGTTCCAGGGCGGTGGGGAGAGGACTAGGCCTCAATCCAAGGGGATCCATTTGGTGACCAAGCAGCAGTGAAAATGAAAAGGCCCAAATGTCAAAGAATGCCATTTCTGCAACTGAAAGTGAAACATTTGAAAGTGACACATTTAAAATCAAGTTAAAGTGGGGTATGTTCAAAAATGTCAGAGGCGGTAGTGAACAGCAGAGGTAGGCCGGGGCAGAGTTCCAGGGCCAGGGGTGTCACGGCAGGCAGCGTAGGCCTGCGCAGAGTTCCAGGGCGGTGGGGAGAGGACTAGGCCTCAATCCAAGGAGATCCATTTGGTGACCAAGCAGCAGTGAAAATAAAAAGGCCCAAATGTCAAAGAATGACATTTCTGCTACTGAAAGTGAAACATTTGAAAGTGAAACATTTAAAATCAAGTTAAAGTGGGGTATGTTCAAAAATGTCAGAGGCGGTAGTGAACAGCAGAGGTAGGCCGGGGCAGAGTTCCAGGGCCAGGGGTGTCACGGCAGGCAGCGTAGGCCGGGGAAGAGTTCCAGGGCGGTGGGGAGAGGACTAGGCCTCAATCCAAGGGGATCCATTTGGTGACCAAGCAGCAGTGAAAATGAAAAGGCCCAAATGTCAAAGAATGCCATTTCTGCAACTGAAAGTGAAACATTTGAAAGTGACACATTTAAAATCAAGTTAAAGTGGGGTATGTTCAAAAATGTCAGAGGCGGTAGTGAACAGCAGAGGTAGGCCGGGGCAGAGTTCCAGGGCCAGGGGTGTCACGGCAGGCAGCGTAGGCCGGGGAAGAGTTCCAGGGCGGTGGGAGAGGACTAGGCCTCAATCCAAGGGGATCCATTTGGTGACCAAGCAGCAGTGAAAATGAAAAGGCCCAAATGTCAAAGAATGCCATTTCTGCAACTGAAAGTGAAACATTTGAAAGTGACACATTTAAAATCAAGTTAAAGTGGGGTATGTTCAAAAATGTCAGAGGCGGTAGTGAACAGCAGAGGTAGGCCGGGGCAGAGTTCCAGGGCCAGGGGTGTCACGGCAGGCAGCGTAGGCCGGGGAAGAGTTCCAGGGCGGTGGGAGAGGACTAGGCCTCAATCCAAGGGGATCCATTTGGTGACCAAGCAGCAGTGAAAATGAAAAGGCCCAAATGTCAAAGAATGCCATTTCTGCAACTGAAAGTGAAACATTTGAAAGTGACACATTTAAAATCAAGTTAAAGTGGGGTATGTTCAAAAATGTCAGAGGCGGTAGTGAACAGCAGAGGTAGGCCGGGGCAGAGTTCCAGGGCCAGGGGTGTCACGGCAGGCAGCGTAGGCCGGGGCAGAGTTCCAGGGCGGTGGGGAGAGGACTAGGCCTCGATCTAAGGAGATCCATTTGGTGACCAAACAGCAGTGAAAATAAAAAGGCCCAAATGTCAAAGAATGACATTTTTGATACTGAAAGTGAACCATTTAAAATCAAGTGAAAGTGGAGTACGTTCAAAAATGTCAGAGGCGGTGGTGAACAGCAGGGGCAGGCCGGGGCATAGTTCCAGGGCCAGAGTGTGACGGCAGCACAGGCCGGGGCAGAGCTCCAGGGCCAGAGTGTGACGGCAGGCAGCATAGGCCGGGGCACAGTTCCAGGCCAGAGTGTGACGGCAGGCAGCGTAGGCCGGGGCAGAGTTCCAGGGCGGTGGGGAGAGGACTAGGCCTCGAGATAAGGTGATCCATTTGGTGACCAAGCAGCAGTGGAAATAAAAAGGCCCAAATTTCAAAGAATGACATTTTTGATACTGAAAGTGAAACATTTAAAATCAAGTTAAAGTGGGGTACGTTCAAAAATGTCAGAGGCGGTAATGAGCAGCAGAGGCAGGCCGTGGGCACAGTTCCAGGGCCAGAGTGTGACGGCAGCACAGGCCGGGGCAGAGTTCCAGGGCCAGAGTGTGACGGCAGGCAGCATAGGCCGGGGCACAGTTCCAGGGCCAGAGTGTGACGGCACGCAGCGTAGGCCGGGGCAGAGTTCCAGGGCGGTGGGGAGAGGACTAGGCCTCGAGATAAGGAGATCCATTTGGTGACCCAACAGCAGTGAAAATAAAAAGGCCCAAATGTCAAAGAATGACATTTCTGCTACTGAAAGTGACACATTTAAAATCAAGTGAAAGTGGGGTATGTTCAAAAAATGACAGAGGCGGTAATGAGCAGCAGAGGCAGGCCGGGGCACAGTTCCAGGGCCAGAGTGTGACACTGTCCGCCGATAGATAAGATAACCCTTTGCACATTATCGTCATCATCATTATCAGCAGCAGTTGCTGTCAGCCAGCTCCAGAGTGTATGAGCGGCGTGTGCTGCCCATTGCAGCCCAGGGTAGAGGAGCCGTGTGCAAGCTGTGCATGCCCGGGGGCAACAGTGTATGAGCTCCTCAGCGCCAGCGGGGGGGGGGTCCCACTATGTCCCAAGCCGCCTGACATGTACTTCCGGTCGGCTAGGAGGTGGCATGTCAGCTGGGCTGTCAGCCAGCTCCAGAGTGTATGAGCGGTGTGTGCCTGCACCCGTGGGGGGGGGGGGGGGGGGGGGATACAGGAGCCATGGGGAAGCTGTGCAAGACCGGGGGCAGCCGTGTACGAGCTCCGCAGCGCCCCTTGTGGACTTCCAGGGCAAGAGCGGTATGAGCGGCAAAGTCATGCCGACCTCCTGGAAGTCCCCGTCGGCCTCGCTCGCGGGTCGGTCCCGCTGGTTTTTTTACCTTCTTAATAAAAAAACTTTTTTTTTTTATGGTATTTTCTGAAGCCTCAAGCCCACCTGCATTTGCACGAGCAAGGCCACCTCGGTGACTCCTACCGAAAGCGGCCGGGAGCCATCTCCGTGTACGAGCGGCGTGTGCGGCGTGTGCCTGCCTATTGCACCCGTGGGGGGATAGAGGAGCCTTGTGGAAGCTGTGCCAGCCCGGGGGCAGCCCTGTACGAGCTCCACAGCGCCCGCGGCGAGTCCCGCCGTGTCCACCCGGCTGCCAAGCACTTCCGGTCCGCGAGTGATGCATGACAGCGGCCGGGAGCCAGCTCCGCCTATCAGCGGCGGTGTGCCTGCCTTCTGCACCGTGGGGGGATAGAGGGGCCCCGTGGGAGCTGCTGCATGCCGGCAGCTTCCTTGTGGGAGCTCCACAGCGCCCGCGGTCCTCGGCGGACTTCCAGGGCAAGAGCGGTATGAGCGGCCACCTCATGCCGACCTCCTGGAAGTCCCCGTCGGCTTAGCTCGCGGGTCGGTCCCGCTGTTTTTTTTTTTACCTTCTTAATAAAAAAATCTTTTTTTTTTTATGGTACTTTCGGAAGCCTCAAGCCCACCTGCAGTTGCACGAGCAAGGACACCTCGGTGACTCCTACCGAAAGCGGCCGGGAGTCATCTCCGTGTACGAGCGGCGTGTGCGGCGTGTGCCTGCCTATTGCACCCGTGGGGGGATAGAGGAGCCATGGGGAAGCTGTGCCAGCCCGGGGGCAGCCCTGTACGAGCTCCACAGCACCCGCGGCGAGTCCCGCCGTGTCCACCCGGCTGCCAAGCACTTCCGGTCCGCGAGTGATGCATGACAGCGGCCGGGAGCCAGCTCCGCCTATCAGCGGCGGTGTGCCTGCCTTCTGCACCCGTGGGGGGATAGAGGGGCCCCGTGGGAGCTTGTGGATGCCGGCAGCTTCCTTGTGGGAGCTCCACAGCGCCCGCGGCGAGTCCCGTCGTGTCCACCCGGCTGCCAAGCACTTCCGGTCCGCGAGTGATGCATGACAGCGGCCGGGAGCCAGCTCCGCCTATCAGCGGCGGTGTGCCTGCCTTCTGCACCCGTGGGGGGATAGAGGGGCCCCGTGGGAGCTGCTGCATGCCGGCAGCTTCCTTGTGGGAGCTCCACAGCGCCCGCGGTCCTCTGCGGACTTCCAGGGCAAGAGCGGTATGAGCGGCCACCTCATGCCGACCTCCTGGAAGTCCCCGTCGGCTTAGCTCGCGGGTCGGTCCCGCTGTTTTTTTTTTTACCTTCTTAATAAAAAAATCTTTTTTTTTTTATGGTACTTTCGGAAGCCTCAAGCCCACCTGCAGTTGCACGAGCAAGGACACCTCGGTGACTCCTACCGAAAGCGGCCGGGAGTCATCTCCGTGTACGAGCGGCGTGTGCGGCGTGTGCCTGCCTATTGCACCCGTGGGGGGATAGAGGAGCCATGGGGAAGCTGTGCCAGCCCGGGGGCAGCCCTGTACGAGCTCCACAGCACCCGCGGCGAGTCCCGCCGTGTCCACCCGGCTGCCAAGCACTTCCGGTCCGCGAGTGATGCATGACAGCGGCCGGGAGCCAGCTCCGCCTATCAGCGGCGGTGTGCCTGCCTTCTGCACCCGTGGGGGGATAGAGGGGCCCCGTGGGAGCTTGTGGATGCCGGCAGCTTCCTTGTGGGAGCTCCACAGCGCCCGCGGCGAGTCCCGTCGTGTCCACCCGGCTGCCAAGCACTTCCGGTCCGCGAGTGATGCATGACAGCGGCCGGGAGCCAGCTCCGCCTATCAGCGGCGGTGTGCCTGCCTTCTGCACCCGTGGGGGGATAGAGGGGCCCCGTGGGAGCTGCTGCATGCCGGCAGCTTCCTTGTGGGAGCTCCACAGCGCCCGCGGTCCTCTGCGGACTTCCAGGGCAAGAGCGGTAGGAGCCTCCACCTCATGCCGACCTCCTGGAAGTCCCCGTCGGCCTAGCTCGCGGGTCGGTCCCGCTGTGGTTTTTTTTACCTTCTTAATAAAAAACTTTTTTTTTTTATGGTATTTTCCGAAGCCCCAAGCCCACCTGCATTTGCACGAGCAAGGCCACCTCGGTGACTCCTACCGAAAGCGGCCGGGAGCCATCTCCGTGTACGAGCGGCGTGTGCGGCGTGTGCCTGCCTATTGCACCCGTGGGGGGATAGAGGAGCCTTGTGGAAGCTGTGCCAGCCGGGGGGCAGCCCTGTACGAGCTCCACAGCACCCGCGGCGAGTCCCGCCGTGTCCACCCGGCTGACAAGCACTTCCGGTCCGCGAGTGATGCATGACAGCGGCCGGGAGCCAGCTCCGCCTATCAGCGGCGTGTGCCTGCCTTCTGCACCCGTGGGGGATAGAGGGGCCCCGTGGGAGCTTGTGGATGCCGGCAGCTTCCTTGTGGGAGCTCCACAGCGCCCGCGGCGAGTCCCGTCGTGTCCACCCGGCTGCAAAGCACTTCCGGTCCGCGAGTGATGCATGACAGCGGCCGGGAGCCAGCTCCGCCTATCAGCGGCGGTGTGCCTGCCTTCTGCACCCGTGGGGGGATAGAGGGGCCCCGTGGGAGCTGCTGGATGCCAGCAGCTTCCTTGTGGGAGCTCCACAGCGCCCGCGGTCCTCTGCGGACTTCCAGGGCAAGAGCGGTAGGAGCCTCCACCTCATGCCGACCTCCTGGAAGTCCCCGTCGGCCTAGCTCGCGGGTCGGTCCCGCTGTTTTTTTTTTTACCTTCTTAATAAAAAAACTTTTTTTTTTTATGGTATTTTCCGAAGCCCCAAGCCCCCCTGCATTTGCACGAGCAAGGCCACCTCGGTGACTCCTACCGAAAGCGGCCGGGAGCCATCTCCGTGTACGAGCGGCGTGTGCGGCGTGTGCCTGCCTATTGCACCCGTGGGGGGATAGAGGAGCCTTGTGGAAGCTGTGCCAGCCCGGGGGCAGCCCTGTACGAGCTCCACAGCACCCGCGGCGAGTCCCGCCGTGTCCACCCGGCTGACAAGCACTTCCGGTCCGCGAGTGATGCATGACAGCGGCCGGGAGCCAGCTCCGCCTATTAGCGGCGGTGTGCCTGCCTTCTGCACCCGTGGGGGGATAGAGGGGCCCCGTGGGAGCTTGTGGATGCCGGCAGCTTCCTTGTGGGAGCTCCACAGCGCCCGCGGCGAGTCCCGTAGTTCACCCGCCCGACATGCACTTCCGGTCCGCGACGGACTTCCAGGGCTCAAGCGGTAGGTGCGGCCACCTCATGCCGACCTCCTGGAACTCCCCCTCGGCCTGGCTCGCGTGTCTGTCTTCATTCACGTTTTGGAGGAAAAACCCTATGAGGTTTTTATTTTGGCCTTCAGCCAAGCAGCAGTTCCAGGAGGCCGGGCATTTTGGCACCTCCCACCGGTGTAATTGGCGAGGTGACACTTTTAGGGGTGTGAACATCTCCTACGCCTGAAATACTGTGAGAGGGAGAACTTGCTCCGCCTCCCAAGTCCAACACTTCCAGGACGAGAGGAGGGCGGGAGGCGTTCCCGGCTTAGGCCGAATGCTGCTTCCACGGCGATAGCGGCACCAAGCCGCCCTCTCACGCCGCTGCCCTGGATGTCCCCGTCGGCCTCGCTCGCTGGTCGGATCCGGTGTTTTTTTACCTTCTTAATAAAAAAATATTTTTTTTTTTTATGTTATTTCCTGAAGCCCCAAGCCCACCTGCAGTTGCACGAGCAAGGCCACCTCGGCAACTCCTACCGAAAGCCGTGAACGAGGAAGTACAAACGGGAGCTGCTCCCGTTCCAAGCCGAGAAGGACTTCCATGGTGTGACCGGTAGGTAGTGGCACCTCCTGCCGTCCTCCTGGAAGTCCCCGTCGGCCTGGCTCACGGCTCGGTCCCGCTGTGAGTTTTACCTTCATAATAAAAAAACACTTTTTTTTTTTATGGTATTTTATGAAGTCCCAAGCCGACCTGCAGTTGCAGGAGCTCGGCCACCTCGGCAACTCCTACCGAAAGCCGTGAACGAGGAAGTACAAACGGGAGCTGCTCCCGTTCCAAGCCGAGAAGGACTTCCATGGTGTGACCGGTAGGTAGTGGCACCTCCTGCCGTCCTCCTGGAAGTCCCCGTCGGCCTCGCTCGCAGGTCTGTCTTCATTGACGTTTTGGAGAAAAAACCCTATGAGGTTTTTATTTTGGGCCTCAGCCGGGCAGCAGTTCCATGAGCCCGGGTACTTTGGCACCTTACCCCGGTGTATTTGAGGTGGTGACACTTTTAGGGGTGTGAATATCTCCTTCACCTGAAATCCTGTGAGAGGGCATCTAGGTTTTGAGTTCCAAGTCCCAACGGTTCTTCCTAGCGGGAAGTCCTAACCGTTCCTGGCCGAGAGTGACTTCCAGGGTTTGAGCAATAGGTACCGGCCTGCCCTCTCACGGTGCCTCCTGGAAGTCCCCGTCGGCCTCGTTCGCTGGTCGGTCCGCTGCACCTTAACTTCCATGAAAGAAGTTTGGTGCATTCTTTCTGGAGTCCCAGGCCGACCAGCAGTTGCAGGAGCTCGGCCAGCTCTGTGACTCCAACCGAGTACCGTGAAGGAGGACGTGCTGCACGTTCTTGCGGGAGCTGCACCTGGTCCAACCCGAGAAGGACTTCCATGGTGTGACCGGTATGTAGTGGCACGTCATGCCGGCCTCCTGGAAGTCCCCGTCGTCCTCGCTCGCTGGTCGGTCCGCTGCACCTGAACTTCCACGAAAGAACTTTGATGCATTCTTTCTGGAGTCCCAGGCCGACCAGCAGTTGCAGGAGCTCGGCCACCTTGGCGGCTCCAACCGAACACCTTGAAGGAGGACGTGCTGCACGTTCTAGCAGGAGCTGCACCTGGTTCAAACCGAGAAGGACTTCCATGGTGTCACCGGTATGTAGTGGCACGTCATGCCGGCCTCCTGGAAGTCCCCGTCGGCCTCGTTCGCTGGTCGGTCCGCTGCACCTGACTTTCCATGAAAGAACTGTGGTGCATTCTTTCTGAAGTCCCAGGCCGACCAGCAGTTGCAGGAGCTCGGCCACGGTGGTGAGTCCAACCGAGTACTGTGAAGGAGGACGTGCTACACGTTCTAGCGGGAGCTGTACCTGGTTCAACCCGAGAATGACTTCCATGGTGTGACCGGTATGTAGTGGCACGTCATGCCGGCCTCCTGGAAGTCCCCGTCGGCCTCGCTCGCAGGTCTGTCTTCATTGACGTTTTGGAGGAAAAACCCTATGAGGTTTTTATTTTGGGCTTCAGCCGGGCAGCAGTTCCAGGAGCCCGGGTACTTTGGCACCTTACCCCGGTGTATTTGAGGTGGTGACACTTTTAGGGGTGTGAATATCTCCTTCACCTGAAATCCTGTGAGAGGGCATTTCTGCTCCGCGTTCCAAGTCCTAACGGTTCTTCCTAGCGGGAAGTCCTAACCGTTCGTGGCCGAGAAGGACTTCCAGGGAGTGACCGGTATGTAGTGGCACGTCATGCCGGCCTCCTGGAAGTCCCCATCGGCCTTGCTCCCTGGTCGGTCCGCTGCACCTGAACTTCCACGAAAGAACTTTGGTACATTCTTTCTGGAGTCCCAGGCCGACCAGCAGTTGCAGGAGCTCGGCCACGGTGGTGAGTTCAACCGAGTACTGTGAAGGAGGACGTGCTGCACGTTCTAGCGGGAAGCTATACCTGGTTCAACCCGAGAAGGACTTCCATGGTGTGACCGGTATGTAGTGGCACGTCATGCCGGCCTCCTGGAAGTCCCCGTCGGCCTCGTTCGCTGGTCGGTCCGCTGCACCTGACTTTCCATGAAAGAACTGTGGTGCATTCTTTCTGAAGTCCCAGGCCGACCAGCAGTTGCAGGAGCTCGGCCACGGTGTTGAGTCCAACCGAGTACTGTGAAGGAGGACGTGCTACACGTTCTAGCGGGAGCTGTACCTGGTTCAACCCGAGAAGGACTTCCATGGTGTGACCGGTATGTAGTGGCACGTCATGCCGGCCTCCTGGAAGTCCCCGTCGGGCCTCGTTCGCTGGTCGGTCCGCTGCACCTGACTTTCCATGAAAGAACTGTGGTGCATTCTTTCTGAAGTCCCAGGCCGACCAGCAGTTGCAGGAGCTCGGCCACGGTGTTGAGTCCAACCGAGTACTGTGAAGGAGGACGTGCTACACGTTCTAGCGGGAGCTGTACCTGGTTCAACCCGAGAAGGACTTCCATGGTGTGACCGGTATGTAGTGGCACGTCATGCCGGCCTCCTGGAAGTCCCCGTCGGCCTCGCTCGCAGGTCTGTCTTCATTGACGTTTTGGAGGAAAAACCCTATGAGGTTTTTATTTTGGGCTTCAGCCGGGCAGCAGTTCCAGGAGCCCGGGTACTTTGGCACCTTACCCCGGTGTATTTGAGGTGGTGACACTTTTTAGGGGTGTGAATATCTCCTTCACCTGAAATCCTGTGAGAGGGCATTTCTGCTCCGCGTTCCAAGTCCTAACGGTTCTTCCTAGCGGGAAGTCCTAACCGTTCGTGGCCGAGAAGGACTTCCAGGGAGTGACCGGTATGTAGTGGCACGTCATGCCGGCCTCCTGGAAGTCCCCATCGGCCTTGCTCCCTGGTCGGTCCGCTGCACCTGAACTTCCACGAAAGAACTTTGGTACATTCTTTCTGGAGTCCCAGGCCGACCAGCAGTTGCAGGAGCTCGGCCACGGTGGTGAGTTCAACCGAGTACTGTGAAGGAGGACGTGCTGCACGTTCTAGCGGGAGCTATACCTGGTTCAACCCGAGAAGGACTTCCATGGTGTGACCGGTATGTAGTGGCACGTCATGCCGGCCTCCTGGAAGTCCCCGTCGGCCTCGTTCGCTGGTCGGTCCGCTGCACCTGACTTTCCATGAAAGAACTGTGGTGCATTCTTTCTGAAGTCCCAGGCCGACCAGCAGTTGCAGGAGCTCGGCCACGGTGTTGAGTCCAACCGAGTACTGTGAAGGAGGACGTGCTACACGTTCTAGCGGGAGCTGTACCTGGTTCAACCCGAGAAGGACTTCCATGGTGTGACCGGTATGTAGTGGCACGTCATGCCGGCCTCCTGGAAGTCCCCGTCGGCCTCGTTCGCTGGTCGGTCCGCTGCACCTGACTTTCCATGAAAGAACTGTGGTGCATTCTTTCTGAAGTCCCAGGCCGACCAGCAGTTGCAGGAGCTCGGCCACGGTGTTGAGTCCAACCGAGTACTGTGAAGGAGGACGTGCTACACGTTCTAGCGGGAGCTGTACCTGGTTCAACCCGAGAAGGACTTCCATGGTGTGACCGGTATGTAGTGGCACGTCATGCCGGCCTCCTGGAAGTCCCCGTCGGCCTCGCTCGCAGGTCTGTCTTCATTGACGTTTTGGAGGAAAAACCCTATGAGGTTTTTATTTTGGGCTTCAGCCGGGCAGCAGTTCCAGGAGCCCGGGTACTTTGGCACCTTACCCCGGTGTATTTGAGGTGGTGACACTTTTTAGGGGTGTGAATATCTCCTTCACCTGAAATCCTGTGAGAGGGCATTTCTGCTCCGCGTTCCAAGTCCTAACGGTTCTTCCTAGCGGGAAGTCCTAACCGTTCGTGGCCGAGAAGGACTTCCAGGGAGTGACCGGTATGTAGTGGCACGTCATGCCGGCCTCCTGGAAGTCCCCATCGGCCTTGCTCCCTGGTCGGTCCGCTGCACCTGAACTTCCACGAAAGAACTTTGGTACATTCTTTCTGGAGTCCCAGGCCGACCAGCAGTTGCAGGAGCTCGGCCACGGTGGTGAGTTCAACCGAGTACTGTGAAGGAGGACGTGCTGCACGTTCTAGCGGGAGCTATACCTGGTTCAACCCGAGAAGGACTTCCATGGTGTGACCGGTATGTAGTGGCACGTCATGCCGGCCTCCTGGAAGTCCCCGTCGGCCTCGTTCGCTGGTCGGTCCGCTGCACCTGACTTTCCATGAAAGAACTGTGGTGCATTCTTTCTGAAGTCCCAGGCCGACCAGCAGTTGCAGGAGCTCGGCCACGGTGTTGAGTCCAACCGAGTACTGTGAAGGAGGACGTGCTACACGTTCTAGCGGGAGCTGTACCTGGTTCAACCCGAGAAGGACTTCCATGGTGTGACCGGTATGTAGTGGCACGTCATGCCGGCCTCCTGGAAGTCCCCGTCGGCCTCGCTCGCAGGTCTGTCTTCATTGACGTTTTGGAGGAAAAACCCTATGAGGTTTTTATTTTGGGCTTCAGCCGGGCAGCAGTTCCAGGAGCCCGGGTACTTTGGCACCTTACCCCGGTGTATTTGAGGTGGTGACACTTTTAGGGGTGTGAATATCTCCTTCACCTGAAATCCTGTGAGAGGGCATTTCTGCTCCGCGTTCCAAGTCCTAACGGTTCTTCCTAGCGGGAAGTCCTAACCGTTCGTGGCCGAGAAGGACTTCCAGGGAGTGACCGGTATGTAGTGGCACGTCATGCCGGCCTCCTGGAAGTCCCCATCGGCCTTGCTCGTTGGTCGGTCCGCTGCACCTGAACTTTCACGAAAGAACTTTGGTACATTCTTTCTGGAGTCCCAGGCCGACCAGCAGTTGCAGGAGCTCGGCCACGGTGGTGAGTTCAACCGAGTACTGTGAAGGAGGATGTGCTGCACGTTCTAGCGGGAGCTATACCTGGTTCAACCCGAGAAGGGCTTCCATGGTGTGACCGGTATGTAGTGGCACGTCATGCCGGCCTCCTGGAAGTCCCCGTCGGCCTCGTTCGCTGGTCGGTCCGCTGCACCTGACTTTCCATGAAAGAACTTTGGTGCATTCTTTCTGAAGTCCCAGGCCGACCAGCAGTTGCAGGAGCTCGGCCAGCTTGGCGACTCCAACCCGAGTACCTTGAAGGAGGACGTGCTGCACGTTCTAGCGGGAGCTGCACCTGTTCCAACCCGAGAAGGACTTCCATGGTCTGACCGGTATGTAGTGGCACGTCATGCCGGCCTCCTGGAAGTCCCCGTCGGCTTCGCTCGCAGGTCTGTCTTCATTGACGTTTTGGAGGAAAAACCCTATGAGGTTTTTATTTTGGGCTTCAGCCGGGCAGCAGTTCCAGGAGCCCGGGTACTTTGGCACCTTACCCCGGTGTATTTGAGGTGGTGACACTTTTAGGGGTGTGAATATCTCCTTCACCTGAAATCCTGTGAGAGGGCATTTCTGCTCCGCGTTCCAAGTCCTAACGGTTCTTCCTAGCGGGAAGTCCTAACCGTTTGTGGCCGAGAAGGACTTCCAGGGAGTGAGGGGTAGGCACCGGCCCCCTCATGCCGGCCTCCTGGAAGTCCCCATCGGCCTTGCTCCCTGGTCGGTCCGCTGCACCTGAACTTCCACGAAAGAACTTTGGTGCATTCTTTCTGGAGTCCCAGGCCGACCAGCAGTTGCAGGAGCTCGGCCACGTTGGCGACTCCAACCGAGTACCGTGAAGGAGGACGTGCTGCACGTTCTAGCGGGAGCTGCACCTGTTCCAACCCGAGAAGGACTTCCATGGTGTGACCGGTATGTAGTGGCACGTCATGCTGGCCTCCTGGAAGTCCCCGTCGGCCTCGTTCGCTGGTCGGTCCGCTGCACCTGACTTTCCATGAAAGAACTTTGGTGCATTCTTTCTGAAGTCCCAGGCCGACCAGCAGTTGCAGGAGCTCGGCCAGCTTGGCGACTCCAACCCGAGTACCTTGAAGGAGGACGTGCTGCACGTTCTAGCGGGAGCTGCACCTGTTCCAACCCGAGAAGGACTTCCATGGTGTGACCGGTATGTAGTGGCACGTCATGCCGGCCTCCTGGAAGTCCCCGTCGGCCTCGCTCGCAGATCGGTCTTCATTGACGTTTTGGAGGAAAAACCCTATGAGGTTTTTATTTTGGGCTTCAGCCGGGCAGCAGTTCCAGGAGCCCGGGCACTTTGGCACCTTACCCCGGTGTATTTGAGGTGGTGACACTTTTAGGGGTGCGAATATCTCCTTCACCTGAAATCCTGTGAGAGGGCATTTTGGTTTCGTGTTCCAAGTCCCTACGGTTCTTCCTAACGGGAAGTCCTAACCGTTCGTGGCCGAGAGTGACTTCCAGGGTGTGAGCGATAGGCACCGGCCCTCTCATGGTGTCTCCTGGAAGTCCCGGTCGGCCTCGTTCGCTGGTCGGTCCGCTGCACCTGAACTTCCACGAAATAACTTTGGCGCATTCTTTCTGGAGTCCCAGGCCGACCAGCAGTTGCAGGAGCTCGGCCAGCTTGGTGACTCCAGCCGAGTACCGTGAAGGAGGACGTGCTGCACGTTCTAGCGGGAGCTACACCTGGTCCAACCCGAGAAGGACTTCCATGGTGTGACCGGTATGTAGTGGCACATCATGCCGGCCTCCTGGAAGTCCCCGTCGGCCTCTGCCACCTGTCGTTAAGCTGTGAGAGGAGCACGTGCTCCCGCGCCGTTTGAGTCTTTGGAATTTGTCCAAGACTCCTCAGATCGATCTGGCTCCCCGCGACCCGGCGGCGGAGGGACCACTCGCTCGGCAGTGCTTTGGAGCCCTGTCGGTTACGGCGAGCGCGTCTTCCTCCCACACCGTCCGGGTCTGTTTCGCCCCCGGCCACCTACGGCCGGTGTCCCAAAAAGCCCGGCGGTCCTGCTAAAGGCGGGTGCCGGTACCTCTCGCTCCCGCGAGGTGCGTTTGCTCAGTGCTGCTTCTATCACTCTAAAAGGCGTCCGAGAGTGTGCTGGTGTCGCCGGAGCCCGAGGCACGAGAGAAAGCTTTAAACGACGGGGAGGCAGTGACCGCCCCCGTATGTCCGCTGCTCGCAAGGGCCTCTCTAGCCGAGGTGCTCCCAGGCGCACCCGCGCATGGGGCACGGTTGTTTCTCGCAAGTAGTCCAAAGCCGTCTTCCGCCTCGCCCGAGGCTGGAAGTGTCGGCGTGGCTCCCGCATGCAAGCCACACGCGGCTCCACGGTGGCTTCCCTCCCCCCCTCTCCGGAGGGGGGCGGCCCCATCCCATGTGAAGCCGCTAAGCCGCCGGGAAAGCGGCCTCGGTTCCCCGTTGGGCGACAAAGGCGTCCTCCTCGGCACTTTGCGAGCTGGGCCGCCGGAGAGAGCAGTTAACCCGGATTGTCGAGGTTGTCGTTGCCTTTGTCCCATATTACCTAAGCCTGGTCCTTGTTACCTTACTGGTAAGGGTTAGGGACGCTGAGCGCGCTCCATCTTCTCGGCTCTATGTTGGGCTCTCTCTAAACAGGTCCTCGACTTAAGACCGCCCGATCTTCGTAGGCGCCCTTCATCTCGGCAGGTTGCGAGCTGGGCCGCCGGTGAGAGCAGATAACAACCCGGATTGTCGAGGTTGCCGTTGCCTTTGTCCCATATTACCTAAGCCTGGTCCTTGTTACCTTACTGGTAAGGGTTAGGGACGCTGAGCGCGCTCCATCTTCTCGGCTCTATGTTGGGCTCTCTCTAAACAGGTCCTCGACTTACGATGCTGCCCCGACCGACCGACCGGGTCTTCGTAGGCTTCCTCCATCTCGGCAGGTTGCGAGCTGGGCCGCCGGTGAGAGCAGATAACAACCCGGATTGTCGAGGTTGCCGTTGCCTTTGTCCCATATTACCTAAGCCTGGTCCTTGTTACCTT
>NW_027463490.1:0-2500 GCF_050947455.1 Rhinoderma darwinii | reverse complement strand
CATCCCCATGCCCAGCCAGAGTTCCAGGGTGATTGCAGGTAGGTCCTGGTGGGGGGCAGCGGGAGCAACTTGCATCCCCATGCCCAGCCAGAGTTCCAGAGTGATTGCAGGTAGGTCCCGGTGGGGGGGGGGGGGGGGGGGCAGCGGGAGCAACCTGCATCCCCATGCCCAGCCAGAGTTCCAGGGTGATTGCTGTTGGGTCCGGTGGGGTGGAAGGGGGTCAGCGGGAGCAAACTGCATCCCATGCCCAGCCAGAGTTCCAGGGTGATTGCAGGTAGGTCCCGGTGGGGTGGAAGGGGGTCAGCGGGAGCAAACTGCATCCCCATGCCCAGCCAGAGTTCCAGGGTGATTGCAGGTAGGTCCCGGTGGGGGGCAGCGGGAGCAACCTGCATCCCCATGCCCAGCCAGAGTTCCAGGGTGATTGCAGGTAGGTCCCGGTGGGGGGGCAGCGGGAGCAACTTGCATCCCCATGCCCAGCCAGAGTTCCAGGGTGATTGCAGGTAGGTCCCGGTGGGGTGGAAGGGGGTCAGCGGGAGCAAACTGCATCCCCATGCCCAGCCAGAGTTCCAGGGTGATTGCAGGTAGGTCCCGGTGGGGGGCAGCGGGAGCAACCTGCATCCCCATGCCCAGCCAGAGTTCCAGGGTGATTGCAGGTAGGTCCCGGTGGGGGGGCAGCGGGAGCAACCTGCATCCCCATGCCCAGCCAGAGTTCCAGGCTGATTGCAGGTAGGTCCTGGTGGGGGGGCAGCGGGAGCAACTTGCATCCCCATGCCCAGCCAGAGTTCCAGGGTGATTGCAGGTAGGTCCCGGTGGGGTGGAAGGGGGTCAGCGGAGCAAACTGCATCCCCATGCCCAGCCAGAGTTCCAGGGTGATTGCAGGTAGGTCCCGGTGGGGGGGCAGCGGGAGCAACCTGCATCCCCATGCCCAGCCAGAGTTCCAGGGTGATTGCAGGTAGGTCCTGGTGGGGGGCAGCGGGAGCAACTTGCATCCCCATGCCCAGCCAGAGTTCCAGGGTGATTGCAGGTAGGTCCTGGTGGGGGGCAGCGGGAGCAACTTGCATCCCCATGCCCAGCCAGAGTTCCAGAGTGATTGCAGGTAGGTCCCGGTGGGGGGGGGGGGGGGGGGCAGCGGGAGCAACCTGCATCCCCATGCCCAGCCAGAGTTCCAGGGTGATTGCTGTTGGGTCCGGTGGGGTGGAAGGGGGTCAGCGGGAGCAAACTGCATCCCCATGCCCAGCCAGAGTTCCAGGGTGATTGCAGGTAGGTCCTGGTGGGGGGGCAGCGGGAGCACTTGCATCCCCATGCCCAGCCAGAGTTCCAGGTTGATTGCTGGTAGGTCCCGGTGGGGTGGAAGGGGGTCAGCGGGAGCAAACTGCATCCCCATGCCCAGCCAGAGTTCCAGGGTGATTGCAGGTAGGTCCCGGTGGGGGGGCAGCGGGAGCAACCTGCATCCCCATGCCCAGCCAGAGTTCCAGGCTGATTGCTGGTAGGTCCTGGTGGGGGGGCAGCGGGAGCAACTTGCATCCCCATGCCCAGCCAGAGTTCCAGGGTGATTGCAGGTAGGTCCTGGTGGGGGGCAGCGGGAGCAACTTGCATTCCATGCCCAGCCAGAGTTCCAGGGTGATTGCAGGTAGGTCCTGGTGGGGGGCAGCGGGAGCAACTTGCATCCCCATGCCCAGCCAGAGTTCCAGGGTGATTGCTGGTAGGTCCCGGTGGGGGGGCAGCGGGAGCAACCTGCATCTCCATGCCCAGCCAGAGTTCCAGAGTGATTGCAGGTAGGTCCCGGTGGGGGGGCAGCGGGAGAAACTTGCATCCCCATGCCCAGCCAGAGTTCCAGGGTGATTGCAGGTAGGTCCCGGTGGGGTGGAAGGGGGTCAGCGGGAGCAAACTGCATCCCCATGCCCAGCCAGAGTTCCAGGGTGATTGCTGGTAGGTCCCGGTGGGGTGGAAAGGGGGTCAGCGGGAGCAAACTGCATCCCCATGCCCAGCCAGAGTTCCAGGGTGATTGCAGGTAGGTCCCGGTGGGGGGGCAGCAGGAGCAACTTGCATCCCCATGCCCGGCCAGAGTTCCAGGGCCAGAGTGTGACGGCAGGCAGCATAGGCCGGGGCAAAGTTCCAAGGCGGCGTGGAGAGGACTAGGCCACAAGATAAGGGGATCCTTTCGTGAACAAACAGCAGTGAAAATACAAAGGCCCAAATGTCAAAGAATGGCATTTGTGCTACTGAAAGTGAAACATTTAAAATCAAGTGAAAGTGGGGTATGTTCACAAATGTCAGAGGCGGTGATGAGCAGCAGAGGCAGGCCGGGGCAGAGTTCCAGGGCTAGGAGTGTGACGGCAGGCAGCGTAGGCCGGGGCAGAGTTCCAGGGCGGTGGGGAGAGGACTAGGCCTCGAGATATGGAGATCCATTTGGTGACCAAGCAGCAGTGAAAATAGAAAGGCCCAAATGTCAAAGAATGACATTTCTGCTACTGAAAGTGAAACATTTGAAAGTGAAACA
>NW_027463489.1:0-37788 GCF_050947455.1 Rhinoderma darwinii | reverse complement strand
GAAACATGCAGAGAAGTCCAAGATAGTGTTTTTTAGACTGGCTGCCACGAGCTGAATCGAATGCAGCCAAGAGCGAGCGTCTAGGACTTACGGTTCAGGAGTTATTCACAGAAACATGGTTCTGAACATGCTGCCAATTGCTCGCCTGGGAAACAAGCAAAGAAGTCCAAGATAGTGTTTTTTAGACTGGCTGCCACGAGCTGAATCGAATGCAGCCAAGAGCGAGCGTCTAGGACTTACGGTTCAGGAGTTATTCACAGAAACATGGTTCTTTTACTGCCAGCCGCGAAAGCGAAAATAACCAAGATCGAGCGTCTAGGATTTACTTGTCAATAACTCGCCTGGGAAACATCCAGAGAAGTCAAACACAGTGCTCCTATACTAATTGCCTGGCGCTGAGACGAATGCCGCCAAGATCGAGCGTCTAGGACTTACGGTTCAAGAATTAGCTTTAGAAACATTTGCCTTAGGAACATGCAGAGAAGTCCAAGATAGTGTTTTTTAGACTGGCTGCCACGAGCTGAATCGAATGCAGCCAAGAGCGAGCGTCTAGGACTTACGGTTCAGGAGTTATTCACAGAAACATGGTTCTGAACATGCTGCCAATTGCTCGCCTGGGAAACATGCAGAGAAGTCCAAGATAGTGTTTTTTAGACTGGCTGCCACGAGCTGAATCGAATGCAGCCAAGAGCGAGCGTCTAGGACTTACGGTTCAGGAGTTATTCACAGAAACATGGTTCTGAACATGCTGCCAATTGCTCGCCTGGGAAACAAGCAGAGAAGTCCAAGATAGTGTTTTTTAGACTGGCTGCCACGAGCTGAATCGAATGCAGCCAAGAGCGAGCGTCTAGGACTTACGGTTCAGGAGTTATTCACAGAAACATGGTTCTTTTACTGCCAGCCGCGAAAGCGAAAATAACCAAGATCGAGCGTCTAGGATTTACTTGTCAATAACTCGCCTGGGAAACATCCAGAGAAGTCAAACACAGTGCTCCTATACTAATTGCCTGGCGCTGAGACGAATGCCGCCAAGATCGAGCGTCTAGGACTTACGGTTCAAGAATTAGCTTTAGAAACATTTGCCTTAGGAACATGCAGAGAAGTCCAAGATAGTGTTTTTTAGACTGGCTGCCACGAGCTGAATCGAATGCAGCCAAGAGCGAGCGTCTAGGACTTACGGTTCAGGAGTTATTCACAGAAACATGGTTCTGAACATGCTGCCAATTGCTCGCCTGGGAAACATGCAGAGAAGTCCAAGATAGTGTTTTTTAGACTGGCTGCCACGAGCTGAATCGAATGCAGCCAAGAGCGAGCGTCTAGGACTTACGGTTCAGGAGTTATTCACAGAAACATGGTTCTTTTACTGCCAGCCGCGAAAGCGAAAATAACCAAGATCGAGCGTCTAGGATTTACTTGTCAATAACTCGCCTGGGAAACATCCAGAGAAGTCAAACACAGTGCTCCTATACTAATTGCCAGGCGCTGAGACGAATGCCGCCAAGATCGAGCGTCTAGGACTTACGGTTCAAGAATTAGCTTTAGAAACATTTGCCTTAGGAACATGCAGAGAAGTCCAAGATAGTGTTTTTTAGACTGGCTGCCACGAGCTGAATCGAATGCAGCCAAGAGCGAGCGTCTGTGACTTACGGTTCAGGAGTTATTCACAGAAACATGGTTCTGAACATGCTGCCAATTGCTCGCCTGGGAAACATGCAGAGAAGTCCAAGATAGTGTTTTTTAGACTGGCTGCCACGAGCTGAATCGAATGCAGCCAAGAGCGAGCGTCTAGGACTTACGGTTCAGGAGTTATTCACAGAAACATGGTTCTGAACATGCTGCCAATTGCTCGCCTCGGAAACATGCAGAGAAGTCCAAGATAGTGTTTTTTAGACTGGCTGCCACGAGCTGAATCGAATGCAGCCAAGAGCGAGCGTCTAGGACTTACGGTTCAGGAGTTATTCACAGAAACATGGTTCTGAACATGCTGCCAATTGCTCGCCTGGGAAACATGCAGAGAAGTCCAAGATAGTGTTTTTTAGACTGGCTGCCACGAGCTGAATCGAATGCAGCCAAGAGCGAGCGTCTAGGACTTACGGTTCAGGAGTTATTCACAGAAACATGGTTCTGAACATGCTGCCAATTGCTCGCCTGGGAAACATGCAGAGAAGTCCAAGATAGTGTTTTTTAGACTGGCTGCCACGAGCTGAATCGAATGCAGCCAAGAGCGAGCGTCTAGGACTTACGGTTCAGGAGTTATTCACAGAAACATGGTTCTGAACATGCTGCCAATTGCTCGCCTGGGAAACATGCAGAGAAGTCCAAGATAGTGTTTTTTAGACTGGCTGCCACGAGCTGAATCGAATGCAGCCAAGAGCGAGCGTCTAGGACTTACGGTTCAGGAGTTATTCACAGAAACATGGTTCTGAACATGCTGCCAATTGCTCGCCTGGGAAACAAGCAGAGAAGTCCAAGATAGTGTTTTTTAGACTGGCTGCCACGAGCTGAATCGAATGCAGCCAAGAGCGAGCGTCTAGGACTTACGGTTCAGGAGTTATTCACAGAAACATGGTTCTGAACATGCTGCCAATTGCTCGCCTGGGAAACATGCAGAGAAGTCCAAGATAGTGTTTTTTAGACTGGCTGCCACGAGCTGAATCGAATGCAGCCAAGAGCGAGCGTCTAGGACTTACGGTTCAGGAGTTATTCACAGAAACATGGTTCTGAACATGCTGCCAATTGCTCGCCTGGGAAACAAGCAGAGAAGTCCAAGATAGTGTTTTTTAGACTGGCTGCCACGAGCTGAATCGAATGCAGCCAAGAGCGAGCGTCTAGGACTTACGGTTCAGGAGTTATTCACAGAAACATGGTTCTTTTACTGCCAGCCGCGAAAGCGAAAATAACCAAGATCGAGCGTCTAGGATTTACTTGTCAATAACTCGCCTGGGAAACATCCAGAGAAGTCAAACACAGTGCTCCTATACTAATTGCCTGGCGCTGAGACGAATGCCGCCAAGATCGAGCGTCTAGGACTTACGGTTCAAGAATTAGCTTTAGAAACATTTGCCTTAGGAACATGCAGAGAAGTCCAAGATAGTGTTTTTTAGACTGGCTGCCACGAGCTGAATCGAATGCAGCCAAGAGCGAGCGTCTAGGACTTACGGTTCAGGAGTTATTCACAGAAACATGGTTCTGAACATGCTGCCAATTGCTCGCCTGGGAAACATGCAGAGAAGTCCAAGATAGTGTTTTTTAGACTGGCTGCCACGAGCTGAATCGAATGCAGCCAAGAGCGAGCGTCTAGGACTTACGGTTCAGGAGTTATTCACAGAAACATGGTTCTTTTACTGCCAGCCGCGAAAGCGAAAATAACCAAGATCGAGCGTCTAGGATTTACTTGTCAATAACTCGCCTGGGAAACATCCAGAGAAGTCAAACACAGTGCTCCTATACTAATTGCCAGGCGCTGAGACGAATGCCGCCAAGATCGAGCGTCTAGGACTTACGGTTCAAGAATTAGCTTTAGAAACATTTGCCTTAGGAACATGCAGAGAAGTCCAAGATAGTGTTTTTTAGACTGGCTGCCACGAGCTGAATCGAATGCAGCCAAGAGCGAGCGTCTGTGACTTACGGTTCAGGAGTTATTCACAGAAACATGGTTCTGAACATGCTGCCAATTGCTCGCCTCGGAAACATGCAGAGAAGTCCAAGATAGTGTTTTTTAGACTGGCTGCCACGAGCTGAATCGAATGCAGCCAAGAGCGAGCGTCTAGGACTTACGGTTCAGGAGTTATTCACAGAAACATGGTTCTGAACATGCTGCCAATTGCTCGCCTGGGAAACATGCAGAGAAGTCCAAGATAGTGTTTTTTAGACTGGCTGCCACGAGCTGAATCGAATGCAGCCAAGAGCGAGCGTCTAGGACTTACGGTTCAGGAGTTATTCACAGAAACATGGTTCTGAACATGCTGCCAATTGCTCGCCTGGGAAACATGCAGAGAAGTCCAAGATAGTGTTTTTTAGACTGGCTGCCACGAGCTGAATCGAATGCAGCCAAGAGCGAGCGTCTAGGACTTACGGTTCAGGAGTTATTCACAGAAACATGGTTCTGAACATGCTGCCAATTGCTCGCCTGGGAAACATGCAGAGAAGTCCAAGATAGTGTTTTTTAGACTGGCTGCCACGAGCTGAATCGAATGCAGCCAAGAGCGAGCGTCTAGGACTTACGGTTCAGGAGTTATTCACAGAAACATGGTTCTGAACATGCTGCCAATTGCTCGCCTGGGAAACAAGCAGAGAAGTCCAAGATAGTGTTTTTTAGACTGGCTGCCACGAGCTGAATCGAATGCAGCCAAGAGCGAGCGTCTAGGACTTACGGTTCAGGAGTTATTCACAGAAACATGGTTCTGAACATGCTGCCAATTGCTCGCCTGGGAAACATGCAGAGAAGTCCAAGATAGTGTTTTTTTAGACTGGCTGCCACGAGCTGAATCGAATGCAGCCAAGAGCGAGCGTCTAGGACTTACGGTTCAGGAGTTATTCACAGAAACATGGTTCTGAACATGCTGCCAATTGCTCGCCTGGGAAACATGCAGAGAAGTCCAAGATAGTGTTTTTTAGACTGGCTGCCACGAGCTGAATCGAATGCAGCCAAGAGCGAGCGTCTAGGACTTACGGTTCAGGAGTTATTCACAGAAACATGGTTCTGAACATGCTGCCAATTGCTCGCCTGGGAAACAAGCAGAGAAGTCCAAGATAGTGTTTTTTAGACTGGCTGCCACGAGCTGAATCGAATGCAGCCAAGAGCGAGCGTCTAGGACTTACGGTTCAGGAGTTATTCACAGAAACATGGTTCTGAACATGCTGCCAATTGCTCGCCTGGGAAACATGCAGAGAAGTCCAAGATAGTGTTTTTTAGACTGGCTGCCACGAGCTGAATCGAATGCAGCCAAGAGCGAGCGTCTAGGACTTACGGTTCAGGAGTTATTCACAGAAACATGGTTCTGAACATGCTGCCAATTGCTCGCCTGGGAAACATGCAGAGAAGTCCAAGATAGTGTTTTTTAGACTGGCTGCCACGAGCTGAATCGAATGCAGCCAAGAGCGAGCGTCTAGGACTTACGGTTCAGGAGTTATTCACAGAAACATGGTTCTGAACATGCTGCCAATTGCTCGCCTGGGAAACATGCAGAGAAGTCCAAGATAGTGTTTTTTAGACTGGCTGCCACGAGCTGAATCGAATGCAGCCAAGAGCGAGCGTCTAGGACTTACGGTTCAGGAGTTATTCACAGAAACATGGTTCTGAACATGCTGCCAATTGCTCGCCTGGGAAACAAGCAGAGAAGTCCAAGATAGTGTTTTTTAGACTGGCTGCCACGAGCTGAATCGAATGCAGCCAAGAGCGAGCGTCTAGGACTTACGGTTCAGGAGTTATTCACAGAAACATGGTTCTTTTACTGCCAGCCGCGAAAGCGAAAATAACCAAGATCGAGCGTCTAGGATTTACTTGTCAATAACTCGCCTGGGAAACATCCAGAGAAGTCAAACACAGTGCTCCTATACTAATTGCCTGGCGCTGAGACGAATGCCGCCAAGATCGAGCGTCTAGGACTTACGGTTCAAGAATTAGCTTTAGAAACATTTGCCTTAGGAACATGCAGAGAAGTCCAAGATAGTGTTTTTTAGACTGGCTGCCACGAGCTGAATCGAATGCAGCCAAGAGCGAGCGTCTAGGACTTACGGTTCAGGAGTTATTCACAGAAACATGGTTCTGAACATGCTGCCAATTGCTCGCCTGGGAAACATGCAGAGAAGTCCAAGATAGTGTTTTTTAGACTGGCTGCCACGAGCTGAATCGAATGCAGCCAAGAGCGAGCGTCTAGGACTTACGGTTCAGGAGTTATTCACAGAAACATGGTTCTTTTACTGCCAGCCGCGAAAGCGAAAATAACCAAGATCGAGCGTCTAGGATTTACTTGTCAATAACTCGCCTGGGAAACATCCAGAGAAGTCAAACACAGTGCTCCTATACTAATTGCCTGGCGCTGAGACGAATGCCGCCAAGATCGAGCGTCTAGGACTTACGGTTCAAGAATTAGCTTTAGAAACATTTGCCTTAGGAACATGCAGAGAAGTCCAAGATAGTGTTTTTTAGACTGGCTGCCACGAGCTGAATCGAATGCAGCCAAGAGCGAGCGTCTAGGACTTACGGTTCAGGAGTTATTCACAGAAACATGGTTCTGAACATGCTGCCAATTGCTCGCCTGGG
The DNA here is from genome assembly GCF_050947455.1 of Rhinoderma darwinii. Taxonomy (NCBI): domain Eukaryota; kingdom Metazoa; phylum Chordata; class Amphibia; order Anura; family Rhinodermatidae; genus Rhinoderma; species Rhinoderma darwinii. The sequence goes on along the minus strand of NW_027463489.1, from coordinate 31,523 downwards.
AAACATGCAGAGAAGTCCAAGATAGTGTTTTTTAGACTGGCTGCCACGAGCTGAATCGAATGCAGCCAAGAGCGAGCGTCTAGGACTTACGGTTCAGGAGTTATTCACAGAAACATGGTTCTGAACATGCTGCCAATTGCTCGCCTGGGAAACATGCAGAGAAGTCCAAGATAGTGTTTTTTAGACTGGCTGCCACGAGCTGAATCGAATGCAGCCAAGAGCGAGCGTCTAGGACTTACGGTTCAGGAGTTATTCACAGAAACATGGTTCTGAACATGCTGCCAATTGCTCGCCTGGGAAACATGCAGAGAAGTCCAAGATAGTGTTTTTTAGACTGGCTGCCACGAGCTGAATCGAATGCAGCCAAGAGCGAGCGTCTAGGACTTACGGTTCAGGAGTTATTCACAGAAACATGGTTCTGAACATGCTGACAATTGCTCGCCTGGGAAACATCCAGAGAAGTCAAACACAGTGCTCCTATACTAATTGCCTGGCGCTGAGACGAATGCCGCCAAGATCGAGCGTCTAGGACTTACGGTTCAAGAATTAGCTTTAGAAACATTTGCCTTAGGAACATGCAGAGAAGTCCAAGATAGTGTTTTTTAGACTGGCTGCCACGAGCTGAATCGAATGCAGCCAAGAGCGAGCGTCTAGGACTTACGGTTCAGGAGTTATTCACAGAAACATGGTTCTGAACATGCTGCCAATTGCTCGCCTGGGAAACATGCAGAGAAGTCCAAGATAGTGTTTTTTAGACTGGCTGCCACGAGCTGAATCGAATGCAGCCAAGAGCGAGCGTCTAGGACTTACGGTTCAGGAGTTATTCACAGAAACATGGTTCTTTTACTGCCAGCCGCGAAAGCGAAAATAACCAAGATCGAGCGTCTAGGATTTACTTGTCAATAACTCGCCTGGGAAACATCCAGAGAAGTCAAACACAGTGCTCCTATACTAATTGCCTGGCGCTGAGACGAATGCCGCCAAGATCGAGCGTCTAGGACTTACGGTTCAAGAATTAGCTTTAGAAACATTTGCCTTAGGAACATGCAGAGAAGTCCAAGATAGTGTTTTTTAGACTGGCTGCCACGAGCTGAATCGAATGCAGCCAAGAGCGAGCGTCTAGGACTTACGGTTCAGGAGTTATTCACAGAAACATGGTTCTGAACATGCTGCCAATTGCTCGCCTGGGAAACATGCAGAGAAGTCCAAGATAGTGTTTTTTAGACTGGCTGCCACGAGCTGAATCGAATGCAGCCAAGAGCGAGCGTCTAGGACTTACGGTTCAGGAGTTATTCACAGAAACATGGTTCTGAACATGCTGCCAATTGCTCGCCTGGGAAACATGCAGAGAAGTCCAAGATAGTGTTTTTTAGACTGGCTGCCACGAGCTGAATCGAATGCAGCCAAGAGCGAGCGTCTAGGACTTACGGTTCAGGAGTTATTCACAGAAACATGGTTCTGAACATGCTGCCAATTGCTCGCCTGGGAAACATGCAGAGAAGTCCAAGATAGTGTTTTTTAGACTGGCTGCCACGAGCTGAATCGAATGCAGCCAAGAGCGAGCGTCTAGGACTTACGGTTCAGGAGTTATTCACAGAAACATGGTTCTGAACATGCTGCCAATTGCTCGCCTGGGAAACATGCAGATAAGTCCAAGATAGTGTTTTTTAGACTGGCTGCCACGAGCTGAATCGAATGCAGCCAAGAGCGAGCGTCTAGGACTTACGGTTCAGGAGTTATTCACAGAAACATGGTTCTGAACATGCTGACAATTGCTCGCCTGGGAAACATCCAGAGAAGTCAAACACAGTGCTCCTATACTAATTGCCTGGCGCTGAGACGAATGCCGCCAAGATCGAGCGTCTAGGACTTACGGTTCAAGAATTAGCTTTAGAAACATTTGCCTTAGGAACATGCAGAGAAGTCCAAGATAGTGTTTTTTAGACTGGCTGCCACGAGCTGAATCGAATGCAGCCAAGAGCGAGCGTCTAGGACTTACGGTTCAGGAGTTATTCACAGAAACATGGTTCTGAACATGCTGCCAATTGCTCGCCTGGGAAACAAGCAGAGAAGTCCAAGATAGTGTTTTTTAGACTGGCTGCCACGAGCTGAATCGAATGCAGCCAAGAGCGAGCGTCTAGGACTTACGGTTCAGGAGTTATTCACAGAAACATGGTTCTTTTACTGCCAGCCGCGAAAGCGAAAATAACCAAGATCGAGCGTCTAGGATTTACTTGTCAATAACTCGCCTGGGAAACATCCAGAGAAGTCAAACACAGTGCTCCTATACTAATTGCCTGGCGCTGAGACGAATGCCGCCAAGATCGAGCGTCTAGGACTTACGGTTCAAGAATTAGCTTTAGAAACATTTGCCTTAGGAACATGCAGAGAAGTCCAAGATAGTGTTTTTTAGACTGGCTGCCACGAGCTGAATCGAATGCAGCCAAGAGCGAGCGTCTAGGACTTACGGTTCAGGAGTTATTCACAGAAACATGGTTCTGAACATGCTGCCAATTGCTCGCCTGGGAAACATGCAGAGAAGTCCAAGATAGTGTTTTTTAGACTGGCTGCCACGAGCTGAATCGAATGCAGCCAAGAGCGAGCGTCTAGGACTTACGGTTCAGGAGTTATTCACAGAAACATGGTTCTTTTACTGCCAGCCGCGAAAGCGAAAATAACCAAGATCGAGCGTCTAGGATTTACTTGTCAATAACTCGCCTGGGAAACATCCAGAGAAGTCAAACACAGTGCTCCTATACTAATTGCCTGGCGCTGAGACGAATGCCGCCAAGATCGAGCGTCTAGGACTTACGGTTCAAGAATTAGCTTTAGAAACATTTGCCTTAGGAACATGCAGAGAAGTCCAAGATAGTGTTTTTTAGACTGGCTGCCACGAGCTGAATCGAATGCAGCCAAGAGCGAGCGTCTAGGACTTACGGTTCAGGAGTTATTCACAGAAACATGGTTCTGAACATGCTGCCAATTGCTCGCCTGGGAAACATGCAGAGAAGTCCAAGATAGTGTTTTTTAGACTGGCTGCCACGAGCTGAATCGAATGCAGCCAAGAGCGAGCGTCTAGGACTTACGGTTCAGGAGTTATTCACAGAAACATGGTTCTGAACATGCTGCCAATTGCTCGCCTGGGAAACATGCAGAGAAGTCCAAGATAGTGTTTTTTAGACTGGCTGCCACGAGCTGAATCGAATGCAGCCAAGAGCGAGCGTCTAGGACTTACGGTTCAGGAGTTATTCACAGAAACATGGTTCTGAACATGCTGCCAATTGCTCGCCTGGGAAACATGCAGAGAAGTCCAAGATAGTGTTTTTTAGACTGGCTGCCACGAGCTGAATCGAATGCAGCCAAGAGCGAGCGTCTAGGACTTACGGTTCAGGAGTTATTCACAGAAACATGGTTCTGAACATGCTGCCAATTGCTCGCCTGGGAAACATGCAGATAAGTCCAAGATAGTGTTTTTTAGACTGGCTGCCACGAGCTGAATCGAATGCAGCCAAGAGCGAGCGTCTAGGACTTACGGTTCAGGAGTTATTCACAGAAACATGGTTCTGAACATGCTGACAATTGCTCGCCTGGGAAACATCCAGAGAAGTCAAACACAGTGCTCCTATACTAATTGCCTGGCGCTGAGACGAATGCCGCCAAGATCGAGCGTCTAGGACTTACGGTTCAAGAATTAGCTTTAGAAACATTTGCCTTAGGAACATGCAGAGAAGTCCAAGATAGTGTTTTTTAGACTGGCTGCCACGAGCTGAATCGAATGCAGCCAAGAGCGAGCGTCTAGGACTTACGGTTCAGGAGTTATTCACAGAAACATGGTTCTGAACATGCTGCCAATTGCTCGCCTGGGAAACAAGCAGAGAAGTCCAAGATAGTGTTTTTTAGACTGGCTGCCACGAGCTGAATCGAATGCAGCCAAGAGCGAGCGTCTAGGACTTACGGTTCAGGAGTTATTCACAGAAACATGGTTCTTTTACTGCCAGCCGCGAAAGCGAAAATAACCAAGATCGAGCGTCTAGGATTTACTTGTCAATAACTCGCCTGGGAAACATCCAGAGAAGTCAAACACAGTGCTCCTATACTAATTGCCTGGCGCTGAGACGAATGCCGCCAAGATCGAGCGTCTAGGACTTACGGTTCAAGAATTAGCTTTAGAAACATTTGCCTTAGGAACATGCAGAGAAGTCCAAGATAGTGTTTTTTAGACTGGCTGCCACGAGCTGAATCGAATGCAGCCAAGAGCGAGCGTCTAGGACTTACGGTTCAGGAGTTATTCACAGAAACATGGTTCTGAACATGCTGCCAATTGCTCGCCTGGGAAACATGCAGAGAAGTCCAAGATAGTGTTTTTTAGACTGGCTGCCACGAGCTGAATCGAATGCAGCCAAGAGCGAGCGTCTAGGACTTACGGTTCAGGAGTTATTCACAGAAACATGGTTCTGAACATGCTGCCAATTGCTCGCCTGGGAAACATGCAGAGAAGTCCAAGATAGTGTTTTTTAGACTGGCTGCCACGAGCTGAATCGAATGCAGCCAAGAGCGAGCGTCTAGGACTTACGGTTCAGGAGTTATTCACAGAAACATGGTTCTGAACATGCTGCCAATTGCTCGCCTGGGAAACATGCAGAGAAGTCCAAGATAGTGTTTTTTAGACTGGCTGCCACGAGCTGAATCGAATGCAGCCAAGAGCGAGCGTCTAGGACTTACGGTTCAGGAGTTATTCACAGAAACATGGTTCTGAACATGCTGCCAATTGCTCGCCTGGGAAACATGCAGAGAAGTCCAAGATAGTGTTTTTTAGACTGGCTGCCACGAGCTGAATCGAATGCAGCCAAGAGCGAGCGTCTAGGACTTACGGTTCAGGAGTTATTCACAGAAACATGGTTCTGAACATGCTGCCAATTGCTCGCCTGGGAAACAAGCAGAGAAGTCCAAGATAGTGTTTTTTAGACTGGCTGCCACGAGCTGAATCGAATGCAGCCAAGAGCGAGCGTCTAGGACTTACGGTTCAGGAGTTATTCACAGAAACATGGTTCTTTTACTGCCAGCCGCGAAAGCGAAAATAACCAAGATCGAGCGTCTAGGATTTACTTGTCAATAACTCGCCTGGGAAACATCCAGAGAAGTCAAACACAGTGCTCCTATACTAATTGCCTGGCGCTGAGACGAATGCCGCCAAGATCGAGCGTCTAGGACTTACGGTTCAAGAATTAGCTTTAGAAACATTTGCCTTAGGAACATGCAGAGAAGTCCAAGATAGTGTTTTTTAGACTGGCTGCCACGAGCTGAATCGAATGCAGCCAAGAGCGAGCGTCTAGGACTTACGGTTCAGGAGTTATTCACAGAAACATGGTTCTGAACATGCTGCCAATTGCTCGCCTGGGAAACATGCAGAGAAGTCCAAGATAGTGTTTTTTAGACTGGCTGCCACGAGCTGAATCGAATGCAGCCAAGAGCGAGCGTCTAGGACTTACGGTTCAGGAGTTATTCACAGAAACATGGTTCTTTTACTGCCAGCCGCGAAAGCGAAAATAACCAAGATCGAGCGTCTAGGATTTACTTGTCAATAACTCGCCTGGGAAACATCCAGAGAAGTCAAACACAGTGCTCCTATACTAATTGCCTGGCGCTGAGACGAATGCCGCCAAGATCGAGCGTCTAGGACTTACGGTTCAAGAATTAGCTTTAGAAACATTTGCCTTAGGAACATGCAGAGAAGTCCAAGATAGTGTTTTTTAGACTGGCTGCCACGAGCTGAATCGAATGCAGCCAAGAGCGAGCGTCTAGGACTTACGGTTCAGGAGTTATTCACAGAAACATGGTTCTGAACATGCTGCCAATTGCTCGCCTGGGAAACATGCAGAGAAGTCCAAGATAGTGTTTTTTAGACTGGCTGCCACGAGCTGAATCGAATGCAGCCAAGAGCGAGCGTCTAGGACTTACGGTTCAGGAGTTATTCACAGAAACATGGTTCTGAACATGCTGCCAATTGCTCGCCTGGGAAACATGCAGAGAAGTCCAAGATAGTGTTTTTTAGACTGGCTGCCACGAGCTGAATCGAATGCAGCCAAGAGCGAGCGTCTAGGACTTACGGTTCAGGAGTTATTCACAGAAACATGGTTCTGAACATGCTGCCAATTGCTCGCCTGGGAAACATGCAGATAAGTCCAAGATAGTGTTTTTTAGACTGGCTGCCACGAGCTGAATCGAATGCAGCCAAGAGCGAGCGTCTAGGACTTACGGTTCAGGAGTTATTCACAGAAACATGGTTCTGAACATGCTGACAATTGCTCGCCTGGGAAACATCCAGAGAAGTCAAACACAGTGCTCCTATACTAATTGCCTGGCGCTGAGACGAATGCCGCCAAGATCGAGCGTCTAGGACTTACGGTTCAAGAATTAGCTTTAGAAACATTTGCCTTAGGAACATGCAGAGAAGTCCAAGATAGTGTTTTTTAGACTGGCTGCCACGAGCTGAATCGAATGCAGCCAAGAGCGAGCGTCTAGGACTTACGGTTCAGGAGTTATTCACAGAAACATGGTTCTGAACATGCTGCCAATTGCTCGCCTGGGAAACATGCAGAGAAGTCCAAGATAGTGTTTTTTTAGACTGGCTGCCACGAGCTGAATCGAATGCAGCCAAGAGCGAGCGTCTAGGACTTACGGTTCAGGAGTTATTCACAGAAACATGGTTCTTTTACTGCCAGCCGCGAAAGCGAAAATAACCAAGATCGAGCGTCTAGGATTTACTTGTCAATAACTCGCCTGGGAAACATCCAGAGAAGTCAAACACAGTGCTCCTATACTAATTGCCTGGCGCTGAGACGAATGCCGCCAAGATCGAGCGTCTAGGACTTACGGTTCAAGAATTAGCTTTAGAAACATTTGCCTTAGGAACATGCAGAGAAGTCCAAGATAGTGTTTTTTAGACTGGCTGCCACGAGCTGAATCGAATGCAGCCAAGAGCGAGCGTCTAGGACTTACGGTTCAGGAGTTATTCACAGAAACATGGTTCTGAACATGCTGCCAATTGCTCGCCTGGGAAACATGCAGAGAAGTCCAAGATAGTGTTTTTTAGACTGGCTGCCACGAGCTGAATCGAATGCAGCCAAGAGCGAGCGTCTAGGACTTACGGTTCAGGAGTTATTCACAGAAACATGGTTCTTTTACTGCCAGCCGCGAAAGCGAAAATAACCAAGATCGAGCGTCTAGGATTTACTTGTCAATAACTCGCCTGGGAAACATCCAGAGAAGTCAAACACAGTGCTCCTATACTAATTGCCTGGCGCTGAGACGAATGCCGCCAAGATCGAGCGTCTAGGACTTACGGTTCAAGAATTAGCTTTAGAAACATTTGCCTTAGGAACATGCAGAGAAGTCCAAGATAGTGTTTTTTAGACTGGCTGCCACGAGCTGAATCGAATGCAGCCAAGAGCGAGCGTCTAGGACTTACGGTTCAGGAGTTATTCACAGAAACATGGTTCTGAACATGCTGCCAATTGCTCGCCTGGGAAACATGCAGAGAAGTCCAAGATAGTGTTTTTTAGACTGGCTGCCACGAGCTGAATCGAATGCAGCCAAGAGCGAGCGTCTAGGACTTACGGTTCAGGAGTTATTCACAGAAACATGGTTCTTTTACTGCCAGCCGCGAAAGCGAAAATAACCAAGATCGAGCGTCTAGGATTTACTTGTCAATAACTCGCCTGGGAAACATCCAGAGAAGTCAAACACAGTGCTCCTATACTAATTGCCAGGCGCAGAGACGAATGCCGCCAAGATCGAGCGTCTAGGACTTACGGTTCAAGAATTAGCTTTAGAAACATTTGCCTTAGGAACATGCAGAGAAGTCCAAGATAGTGTTTTTTAGACTGGCTGCCACGAGCTGAATCGAATGCAGCCAAGAGCGAGCGTCTGTGACTTACGGTTCAGGAGTTATTCACAGAAACATGGTTCTGAACATGCTGCCAATTGCTCGCCTGGGAAACATGCAGAGAAGTCCAAGATAGTGTTTTTTAGACTGGCTGCCACGAGCTGAATCGAATGCAGCCAAGAGCGAGCGTCTAGGACTTACGGTTCAGGAGTTATTCACAGAAACATGGTTCTGAACATGCTGCCAATTGCTCGCCTGGGAAACATGCAGAGAAGTCCAAGATAGTGTTTTTTAGACTGGCTGCCACGAGCTGAATCGAATGCAGCCAAGAGCGAGCGTCTAGGACTTACGGTTCAGGAGTTATTCACAGAAACATGGTTCTGAACATGCTGCCAATTGCTCGCCTGGGAAACATGCAGAGAAGTCCAAGATAGTGTTTTTTAGACTGGCTGCCACGAGCTGAATCGAATGCAGCCAAGAGCGAGCGTCTAGGACTTACGGTTCAGGAGTTATTCACAGAAACATGGTTCTGAACATGCTGCCAATTGCTCGCCTGGGAAACATGCAGAGAAGTCCAAGATAGTGTTTTTTAGACTGGCTGCCACGAGCTGAATCGAATGCAGCCAAGAGCGAGCGTCTAGGACTTACGGTTCAGGAGTTATTCACAGAAACATGGTTCTGAACATGCTGCCAATTGCTCGCCTGGGAAACATGCAGAGAAGTCCAAGATAGTGTTTTTTAGACTGGCTGCCACGAGCTGAATCGAATGCAGCCAAGAGCGAGCGTCTAGGACTTACGGTTCAGGAGTTATTCACAGAAACATGGTTCTTTTACTGCCAGCCGCGAAAGCGAAAATAACCAAGATCGAGCGTCTAGGATTTACTTGTCAATAACTCGCCTGGGAAACATCCAGAGAAGTCAAACACAGTGCTCCTATACTAATTGCCAGGCGCTGAGACGAATGCCGCCAAGATCGAGCGTCTAGGACTTACGGTTCAAGAATTAGCTTTAGAAACATTTGCCTTAGGAACATGCAGAGAAGTCCAAGATAGTGTTTTTTAGACTGGCTGCCACGAGCTGAATCGAATGCAGCCAAGAGCGAGCGTCTGTGACTTACGGTTCAGGAGTTATTCACAGAAACATGGTTCTGAACATGCTGCCAATTGCTCGCCTGGGAAACATGCAGAGAAGTCCAAGATAGTGTTTTTTAGACTGGCTGCCACGAGCTGAATCGAATGCAGCCAAGAGCGAGCGTCTAGGACTTACGGTTCAGGAGTTATTCACAGAAACATGGTTCTGAACATGCTGCCAATTGCTCGCCTGGGAAACATGCAGAGAAGTCCAAGATAGTGTTTTTTAGACTGGCTGCCACGAGCTGAATCGAATGCAGCCAAGAGCGAGCGTCTAGGACTTACGGTTCAGGAGTTATTCACAGAAACATGGTTCTGAACATGCTGCCAATTGCTCGCCTGGGAAACATGCAGAGAAGTCCAAGATAGTGTTTTTTAGACTGGCTGCCACGAGCTGAATCGAATGCAGCCAAGAGCGAGCGTCTAGGACTTACGGTTCAGGAGTTATTCACAGAAACATGGTTCTGAACATGCTGCCAATTGCTCGCCTGGGAAACATGCAGAGAAGTCCAAGATAGTGTTTTTTAGACTGGCTGCCACGAGCTGAATCGAATGCAGCCAAGAGCGAGCGTCTAGGACTTACGGTTCAGGAGTTATTCACAGAAACATGGTTCTGAACATGCTGCCAATTGCTCGCCTGGGAAACATGCAGAGAAGTCCAAGATAGTGTTTTTTAGACTGGCTGCCACGAGCTGAATCGAATGCAGCCAAGAGCGAGCGTCTAGGACTTACGGTTCAGGAGTTATTCACAGAAACATGGTTCTGAACATGCTGCCAATTGCTCGCCTGGGAAACATGCAGAGAAGTCCAAGATAGTGTTTTTTAGACTGGCTGCCACGAGCTGAATCGAATGCAGCCAAGAGCGAGCGTCTAGGACTTACGGTTCAGGAGTTATTCACAGAAACATGGTTCTGAACATGCTGCCAATTGCTCGCCTGGGAAACATGCAGAGAAGTCCAAGATAGTGTTTTTTAGACTGGCTGCCACGAGCTGAATCGAATGCAGCCAAGAGCGAGCGTCTAGGACTTACGGTTCAGGAGTTATTCACAGAAACATGGTTCTGAACATGCTGCCAATTGCTCGCCTGGGAAACATGCAGAGAAGTCCAAGATAGTGTTTTTTAGACTGGCTGCCACGAGCTGAATCGAATGCAGCCAAGAGCGAGCGTCTAGGACTTACGGTTCAGGAGTTATTCACAGAAACATGGTTCTGAACATGCTGCCAATTGCTCGCCTGGGAAACATGCAGAGAAGTCCAAGATAGTGTTTTTTAGACTGACTGCCACGAGCTGAATCGAATGCAGCCAAGAGCGAGCGTCTAGGACTTACGGTTCAGGAGTTATTCACAGAAACATGGTTCTGAACATGCTGCCAATTGCTCGCCTGGGAAACATGCAGAGAAGTCCAAGATAGTGTTTTTTAGACTGGCTGCCACGAGCTGAATCGAATGCAGCCAAGAGCGAGCGTCTAGGACTTACGGTTCAGGAGTTATTCACAGAAACATGGTTCTGAACATGCTGCCAATTGCTCGCCTGGGAAACAAGCAGAGAAGTCCAAGATAGTGTTTTTTAGACTGGCTGCCACGAGCTGAATCGAATGCAGCCAAGAGCGAGCGTCTAGGACTTACGGTTCAGGAGTTATTCACAGAAACATGGTTCTTTTACTGCCAGCCGCGAAAGCGAAAATAACCAAGATCGAGCGTCTAGGATTTACTTGTCAATAACTCGCCTGGGAAACATCCAGAGAAGTCAAACACAGTGCTCCTATACTAATTGCCTGGCGCTGAGACGAATGCCGCCAAGATCGAGCGTCTAGGACTTACGGTTCAAGAATTAGCTTTAGAAACATTTGCCTTAGGAACATGCAGAGAAGTCCAAGATAGTGTTTTTTAGACTGGCTGCCACGAGCTGAATCGAATGCAGCCAAGAGCGAGCGTCTAGGACTTACGGTTCAGGAGTTATTCACAGAAACATGGTTCTGAACATGCTGCCAATTGCTCGCCTGGGAAACATGCAGAGAAGTCCAAGATAGTGTTTTTTAGACTGGCTGCCACGAGCTGAATCGAATGCAGCCAAGAGCGAGCGTCTAGGACTTACGGTTCAGGAGTTATTCACAGAAACATGGTTCTGAACATGCTGCCAATTGCTCGCCTGGGAAACATGCAGAGAAGTCCAAGATAGTGTTTTTTAGACTGGCTGCCACGAGCTGAATCGAATGCAGCCAAGAGCGAGCGTCTAGGACTTACGGTTCAGGAGTTATTCACAGAAACATGGTTCTGAACATGCTGCCAATTGCTCGCCTGGGAAACATGCAGAGAAGTCCAAGATAATGTTTTTTAGACTGGCTGCCACGAGCTGAATCGAATGCAGCCAAGAGCGAGCGTCTAGGACTTACGGTTCAGGAGTTATTCACAGAAACATGGTTCTGAACATGCTGCCAATTGCTCGCCTGGGAAACATGCAGAGAAGTCCAAGATAGTGTTTTTTAGACTGGCTGCCACGAGCTGAATCGAATGCAGCCAAGAGCGAGCGTCTAGGACTTACGGTTCAGGAGTTATTCACAGAAACATGGTTCTGAACATGCTGCCAATTGCTCGCCTGGGAAACAAGCAGAGAAGTCCAAGATAGTGTTTTTTAGACTGGCTGCCACGAGCTGAATCGAATGCAGCCAAGAGCGAGCGTCTAGGACTTACGGTTCAGGAGTTATTCACAGAAACATGGTTCTTTTACTGCCAGCCGCGAAAGCGAAAATAACCAAGATCGAGCGTCTAGGATTTACTTGTCAATAACTCGCCTGGGAAACATCCAGAGAAGTCAAACACAGTGCTCCTATACTAATTGCCTGGCGCTGAGACGAATGCCGCCAAGATCGAGCGTCTAGGACTTACGGTTCAAGAATTAGCTTTAGAAACATTTGCCTTAGGAACATGCAGAGAAGTCCAAGATAGTGTTTTTTAGACTGGCTGCCACGAGCTGAATCGAATGCAGCCAAGAGCGAGCGTCTAGGACTTACGGTTCAGGAGTTATTCACAGAAACATGGTTCTGAACATGCTGCCAATTGCTCGCCTGGGAAACATGCAGAGAAGTCCAAGATAGTGTTTTTTAGACTGGCTGCCACGAGCTGAATCGAATGCAGCCAAGAGCGAGCGTCTAGGACTTACGGTTCAGGAGTTATTCACAGAAACATGGTTCTGAACATGCTGCCAATTGCTCGCCTGGGAAACATGCAGAGAAGTCCAAGATAGTGTTTTTTAGACTGGCTGCCACGAGCTGAATCGAATGCAGCCAAGAGCGAGCGTCTAGGACTTACGGTTCAGGAGTTATTCACAGAAACATGGTTCTGAACATGCTGCCAATTGCTCGCCTGGGAAACATGCAGAGAAGTCCAAGATAGTGTTTTTTAGACTGGCTGCCACGAGCTGAATCGAATGCAGCCAAGAGCGAGCGTCTAGGACTTACGGTTCAGGAGTTATTCACAGAAACATGGTTCTGAACATGCTGCCAATTGCTCGCCTGGGAAACATGCAGAGAAGTCCAAGATAGTGTTTTTTAGACTGGCTGCCACGAGCTGAATCGAATGCAGCCAAGAGCGAGCGTCTAGGACTTACGGTTCAGGAGTTATTCACAGAAACATGGTTCTGAACATGCTGCCAATTGCTCGCCTGGGAAACAAGCAGAGAAGTCCAAGATAGTGTTTTTTAGACTGGCTGCCACGAGCTGAATCGAATGCAGCCAAGAGCGAGCGTCTAGGACTTACGGTTCAGGAGTTATTCACAGAAACATGGTTCTTTTACTGCCAGCCGCGAAAGCGAAAATAACCAAGATCGAGCGTCTAGGATTTACTTGTCAATAACTCGCCTGGGAAACATCCAGAGAAGTCAAACACAGTGCTCCTATACTAATTGCCTGGCGCTGAGACGAATGCCGCCAAGATCGAGCGTCTAGGACTTACGGTTCAAGAATTAGCTTTAGAAACATTTGCCTTAGGAACATGCAGAGAAGTCCAAGATAGTGTTTTTTAGACTGGCTGCCACGAGCTGAATCGAATGCAGCCAAGAGCGAGCGTCTAGGACTTACGGTTCAGGAGTTATTCACAGAAACATGGTTCTGAACATGCTGCCAATTGCTCGCCTGGGAAACATGCAGAGAAGTCCAAGATAGTGTTTTTTAGACTGGCTGCCACGAGCTGAATCGAATGCAGCCAAGAGCGAGCGTCTAGGACTTACGGTTCAGGAGTTATTCACAGAAACATGGTTCTTTTACTGCCAGCCGCGAAAGCGAAAATAACCAAGATCGAGCGTCTAGGATTTACTTGTCAATAACTCGCCTGGGAAACATCCAGAGAAGTCAAACACAGTGCTCCTATACTAATTGCCTGGCGCTGAGACGAATGCCGCCAAGATCGAGCGTCTAGGACTTACGGTTCAAGAATTAGCTTTAGAAACATTTGCCTTAGGAACATGCAGAGAAGTCCAAGATAGTGTTTTTTAGACTGGCTGCCACGAGCTGAATCGAATGCAGCCAAGAGCGAGCGTCTAGGACTTACGGTTCAGGAGTTATTCACAGAAACATGGTTCTGAACATGCTGCCAATTGCTCGCCTGGGAAACATGCAGAGAAGTCCAAGATAGTGTTTTTTAGACTGGCTGCCACGAGCTGAATCGAATGCAGCCAAGAGCGAGCGTCTAGGACTTACGGTTCAGGAGTTATTCACAGAAACATGGTTCTGAACATGCTGCCAATTGCTCGCCTGGGAAACATGCAGAGAAGTCCAAGATAGTGTTTTTTAGACTGGCTGCCACGAGCTGAATCGAATGCAGCCAAGAGCGAGCGTCTAGGACTTACGGTTCAGGAGTTATTCACAGAAACATGGTTCTGAACATGCTGCCAATTGCTCGCCTGGGAAACATGCAGAGAAGTCCAAGATAGTGTTTTTTAGACTGGCTGCCACGAGCTGAATCGAATGCAGCCAAGAGCGAGCGTCTAGGACTTACGGTTCAGGAGTTATTCACAGAAACATGGTTCTGAACATGCTGACAATTGCTCGCCTGGGAAACATCCAGAGAAGTCAAACACAGTGCTCCTATACTAATTGCCTGGCGCTGAGACGAATGCCGCCAAGATCGAGCGTCTAGGACTTACGGTTCAAGAATTAGCTTTAGAAACATTTGCCTTAGGAACATGCAGAGAAGTCCAAGATAGTGTTTTTTAGACTGGCTGCCACGAGCTGAATCGAATGCAGCCAAGAGCGAGCGTCTAGGACTTACGGTTCAGGAGTTATTCACAGAAACATGGTTCTGAACATGCTGCCAATTGCTCGCCTGGGAAACATGCAGAGAAGTCCAAGATAGTGTTTTTTAGACTGGCTGCCACGAGCTGAATCGAATGCAGCCAAGAGCGAGCGTCTAGGACTTACGGTTCAGGAGTTATTCACAGAAACATGGTTCTTTTACTGCCAGCCGCGAAAGCGAAAATAACCAAGATCGAGCGTCTAGGATTTACTTGTCAATAACTCGCCTGGGAAACATCCAGAGAAGTCAAACACAGTGCTCCTATACTAATTGCCTGGCGCTGAGACGAATGCCGCCAAGATCGAGCGTCTAGGACTTACGGTTCAAGAATTAGCTTTAGAAACATTTGCCTTAGGAACATGCAGAGAAGTCCAAGATAGTGTTTTTTAGACTGGCTGCCACGAGCTGAATCGAATGCAGCCAAGAGCGAGCGTCTAGGACTTACGGTTCAGGAGTTATTCACAGAAACATGGTTCTTTTACTGCCAGCCGCGAAAGCGAAAATAACCAAGATCGAGCGTCTAGGATTTACTTGTCAATAACTCGCCTGGGAAACATCCAGAGAAGTCAAACACAGTGCTCCTATACTAATTGCCTGGCGCTGAGACGAATGCCGCCAAGATCGAGCGTCTAGGACTTACGGTTCAAGAATTAGCTTTAGAAACATTTGCCTTAGGAACATGCAGAGAAGTCCAAGATAGTGTTTTTTAGACTGGCTGCCACGAGCTGAATCGAATGCAGCCAAGAGCGAGCGTCTAGGACTTACGGTTCAGGAGTTATTCACAGAAACATGGTTCTGAACATGCTGCCAATTGCTCGCCTGGGAAACATGCAGAGAAGTCCAAGATAGTGTTTTTTAGACTGGCTGCCACGAGCTGAATCGAATGCAGCCAAGAGCGAGCGTCTAGGACTTACGGTTCAGGAGTTATTCACAGAAACATGGTTCTGAACATGCTGCCAATTGCTCGCCTGGGAAACATGCAGAGAAGTCCAAGATAGTGTTTTTTAGACTGGCTGCCACGAGCTGAATCGAATGCAGCCAAGAGCGAGCGTCTAGGACTTACGGTTCAGGAGTTATTCACAGAAACATGGTTCTGAACATGCTGCCAATTGCTCGCCTGGGAAACATGCAGAGAAGTCCAAGATAGTGTTTTTTAGACTGGCTTCCACGAGCTGAATCGAATGCAGCCAAGAGCGAGCGTCTAGGACTTACGGTTCAGGAGTTATTCACAGAAACATGGTTCTGAACATGCTGACAATTGCTCGCCTGGGAAACATCCAGAGAAGTCAAACACAGTGCTCCTATACTAATTGCCTGGCGCTGAGACGAATGCCGCCAAGATCGAGCGTCTAGGACTTACGGTTCAAGAATTAGCTTTAGAAACATTTGCCTTAGGAACATGCAGAGAAGTCCAAGATAGTGTTTTTTAGACTGGCTGCCACGAGCTGAATCGAATGCAGCCAAGAGCGAGCGTCTAGGACTTACGGTTCAGGAGTTATTCACAGAAACATGGTTCTGAACATGCTGCCAATTGCTCGCCTGGGAAACATGCAGAGAAGTCCAAGATAGTGTTTTTTAGACTGGCTGCCACGAGCTGAATCGAATGCAGCCAAGAGCGAGCGTCTAGGACTTACGGTTCAGGAGTTATTCACAGAAACATGGTTCTTTTACTGCCAGCCGCGAAAGCGAAAATAACCAAGATCGAGCGTCTAGGATTTACTTGTCAATAACTCGCCTGGGAAACATCCAGAGAAGTCAAACACAGTGCTCCTATACTAATTGCCTGGCGCTGAGACGAATGCCGCCAAGATCGAGCGTCTAGGACTTACGGTTCAAGAATTAGCTTTAGAAACATTTGCCTTAGGAACATGCAGAGAAGTCCAAGATAGTGTTTTTTAGACTGGCTGCCACGAGCTGAATCGAATGCAGCCAAGAGCGAGCGTCTAGGACTTACGGTTCAGGAGTTATTCACAGAAACATGGTTCTGAACATGCTGCCAATTGCTCGCCTGGGAAACATGCAGAGAAGTCCAAGATAGTGTTTTTTAGACTGGCTGCCACGAGCTGAATCGAATGCAGCCAAGAGCGAGCGTCTAGGACTTACGGTTCAGGAGTTATTCACAGAAACATGGTTCTGAACATGCTGACAATTGCTCGCCTGGGAAACATCCAGAGAAGTCAAACACAGTGCTCCTATACTAATTGCCTGGCGCTGAGACGAATGCCGCCAAGATCGAGCGTCTAGGACTTACGGTTCAAGAATTAGCTTTAGAAACATTTGCCTTAGGAACATGCAGAGAAGTCCAAGATAGTGTTTTTTAGACTGGCTGCCACGAGCTGAATCGAATGCAGCCAAGAGCGAGCGTCTAGGACTTACGGTTCAGGAGTTATTCACAGAAACATGGTTCTGAACATGCTGCCAATTGCTCGCCTGGGAAACATGCAGAGAAGTCCAAGATAGTGTTTTTTAGACTGGCTGCCACGAGCTGAATCGAATGCAGCCAAGAGCGAGCGTCTAGGACTTACGGTTCAGGAGTTATTCACAGAAACATGGTTCTGAACATGCTGACAATTGCTCGCCTGGGAAACATCCAGAGAAGTCAAACACAGTGCTCCTATACTAATTGCCTGGCGCTGAGACGAATGCCGCCAAGATCGAGCGTCTAGGACTTACGGTTCAAGAATTAGCTTTAGAAACATTTGCCTTAGGAACATGCAGAGAAGTCCAAGATAGTGTTTTTTAGACTGGCTGCCACGAGCTGAATCGAATGCAGCCAAGAGCGAGCGTCTAGGACTTACGGTTCAGGAGTTATTCACAGAAACATGGTTCTGAACATGCTGCCAATTGCTCGCCTGGGAAACATGCAGAGAAGTCCAAGATAGTGTTTTTTAGACTGGCTGCCACGAGCTGAATCGAATGCAGCCAAGAGCGAGCGTCTAGGACTTACGGTTCAGGAGTTATTCACAGAAACATGGTTCTTTTACTGCCAGCCGCGAAAGCGAAAATAACCAAGATCGAGCGTCTAGGATTTACTTGTCAATAACTCGCCTGGGAAACATCCAGAGAAGTCAAACACAGTGCTCCTATACTAATTGCCTGGCGCTGAGACGAATGCCGCCAAGATCGAGCGTCTAGGACTTACGGTTCAAGAATTAGCTTTAGAAACATTTGCCTTAGGAACATGCAGAGAAGTCCAAGATAGTGTTTTTTAGACTGGCTGCCACGAGCTGAATCGAATGCAGCCAAGAGCGAGCGTCTAGGACTTACGGTTCAGGAGTTATTCACAGAAACATGGTTCTGAACATGCTGCCAATTGCTCGCCTGGGAAACATGCAGAGAAGTCCAAGATAGTGTTTTTTAGACTGGCTGCCACGAGCTGAATCGAATGCAGCCAAGAGCGAGCGTCTAGGACTTACGGTTCAGGAGTTATTCACAGAAACATGGTTCTGAACATGCTGCCAATTGCTCGCCTGGGAAACATGCAGAGAAGTCCAAGATAGTGTTTTTTAGACTGGCTGCCACGAGCTGAATCGAATGCAGCCAAGAGCGAGCGTCTAGGACTTACGGTTCAGGAGTTATTCACAGAAACATGGTTCTGAACATGCTGCCAATTGCTCGCCTGGGAAACATGCAGAGAAGTCCAAGATAGTGTTTTTTAGACTGGCTGCCACGAGCTGAATCGAATGCAGCCAAGAGCGAGCGTCTAGGACTTACGGTTCAGGAGTTATTCACAGAAACATGGTTCTGAACATGCTGACAATTGCTCGCCTGGGAAACATGCAGAGAAGTCCAAGATAGTGTTTTTTAGACTGGCTGCCACGAGCTGAATCGAATGCAGCCAAGAGCGAGCGTCTAGGACTTACGGTTCAGGAGTTATTCACAGAAACATTATTCTGAACATG
This sequence comes from Rhinoderma darwinii, assembly GCF_050947455.1. Classification (NCBI taxonomy): domain Eukaryota; kingdom Metazoa; phylum Chordata; class Amphibia; order Anura; family Rhinodermatidae; genus Rhinoderma; species Rhinoderma darwinii. The sequence continues at coordinate 13,317 of NW_027463489.1, read as the reverse complement.
CTGCCAATTGCTCGCCTGGGAAACAAGCAAAGAAGTCCAAGATAGTGTTTTTTAGACTGGCTGCCACGAGCTGAATCGAATGCAGCCAAGAGCGAGCGTCTAGGACTTACGGTTCAGGAGTTATTCACAGAAACATGGTTCTTTTACTGCCAGCCGCGAAAGCGAAAATAACCAAGATCGAGCGTCTAGGATTTACTTGTCAATAACTCGCCTGGGAAACATCCAGAGAAGTCAAACACAGTGCTCCTATACTAATTGCCTGGCGCTGAGACGAATGCCGCCAAGATCGAGCGTCTAGGACTTACGGTTCAAGAATTAGCTTTAGAAACATTTGCCTTAGGAACATGCAGAGAAGTCCAAGATAGTGTTTTTTAGACTGGCTGCCACGAGCTGAATCGAATGCAGCCAAGAGCGAGTGTCTAGGACTTACGGTTCAGGAGTTATTCACAGAAACATGGTTCTGAACATGCTGCCAATTGCTCGCCTGGGAAACATGCAGAGAAGTCCAAGATAGTGTTTTTTAGACTGGCTGCCACGAGCTGAATCGAATGCAGCCAAGAGCGAGCGTCTAGGACTTACGGTTCAGGAGTTATTCACAGAAACATGGTTCTTTTACTGCCAGCCGCGAAAGCGAAAATAACCAAGATCGAGCGTCTAGGATTTACTTGTCAATAACTCGCCTGGGAAACATCCAGAGAAGTCAAACACAGTGCTCCTATACTAATTGCCAGGCGCTGAGACGAATGCCGCCAAGATCGAGCGTCTAGGACTTACGGTTCAAGAATTAGCTTTAGAAACATTTGCCTTAGGAACATGCAGAGAAGTCCAAGATAGTGTTTTTTAGACTGGCTGCCACGAGCTGAATCGAATGCAGCCAAGAGCGAGCGTCTGTGACTTACGGTTCAGGAGTTATTCACAGAAACATGGTTCTGAACATGCTGCCAATTGCTCGCCTGGGAAACATGCAGAGAAGTCCAAGATAGTGTTTTTTAGACTGGCTGCCACGAGCTGAATCGAATGCAGCCAAGAGCGAGCGTCTAGGACTTACGGTTCAGGAGTTATTCACAGAAACATGGTTCTGAACATGCTGCCAATTGCTCGCCTCGGAAACATGCAGAGAAGTCCAAGATAGTGTTTTTTAGACTGGCTGCCACGAGCTGAATCGAATGCAGCCAAGAGCGAGCGTCTAGGACTTACGGTTCAGGAGTTATTCACAGAAACATGGTTCTGAACATGCTGCCAATTGCTCGCCTGGGAAACATGCAGAGAAGTCCAAGATAGTGTTTTTTAGACTGGCTGCCACGAGCTGAATCGAATGCAGCCAAGAGCGAGCGTCTAGGACTTACGGTTCAGGAGTTATTCACAGAAACATGGTTCTGAACATGCTGCCAATTGCTCGCCTGGGAAACATGCAGAGAAGTCCAAGATAGTGTTTTTTAGACTGGCTGCCACGAGCTGAATCGAATGCAGCCAAGAGCGAGCGTCTAGGACTTACGGTTCAGGAGTTATTCACAGAAACATGGTTCTGAACATGCTGCCAATTGCTCGCCTGGGAAACATGCAGAGAAGTCCAAGATAGTGTTTTTTAGACTGGCTGCCACGAGCTGAATCGAATGCAGCCAAGAGCGAGCGTCTAGGACTTACGGTTCAGGAGTTATTCACAGAAACATGGTTCTGAACATGCTGCCAATTGCTCGCCTGGGAAACAAGCAGAGAAGTCCAAGATAGTGTTTTTTAGACTGGCTGCCACGAGCTGAATCGAATGCAGCCAAGAGCGAGCGTCTAGGACTTACGGTTCAGGAGTTATTCACAGAAACATGGTTCTTTTACTGCCAGCCGCGAAAGCGAAAATAACCAAGATCGAGCGTCTAGGATTTACTTGTCAATAACTCGCCTGGGAAACATCCAGAGAAGTCAAACACAGTGCTCCTATACTAATTGCCTGGCGCTGAGACGAATGCCGCCAAGATCGAGCGTCTAGGACTTACGGTTCAAGAATTAGCTTTAGAAACATTTGCCTTAGGAACATGCAGAGAAGTCCAAGATAGTGTTTTTTAGACTGGCTGCCACGAGCTGAATCGAATGCAGCCAAGAGCGAGCGTCTAGGACTTACGGTTCAGGAGTTATTCACAGAAACATGGTTCTGAACATGCTGCCAATTGCTCGCCTGGGAAACATGCAGAGAAGTCCAAGATAGTGTTTTTTAGACTGGCTGCCACGAGCTGAATCGAATGCAGCCAAGAGCGAGCGTCTAGGACTTACGGTTCAGGAGTTATTCACAGAAACATGGTTCTTTTACTGCCAGCCGCGAAAGCGAAAATAACCAAGATCGAGCGTCTAGGATTTACTTGTCAATAACTCGCCTGGGAAACATCCAGAGAAGTCAAACACAGTGCTCCTATACTAATTGCCTGGCGCTGAGACGAATGCCGCCAAGATCGAGCGTCTAGGACTTAAGGTTCAAGAATTAGCTTTAGAAACATTTGCCTTAGGAACATGCAGAGAAGTCCAAGATAGTGTTTTTTAGACTGGCTGCCACGAGCTGAATCGAATGCAGCCAAGAGCGAGCGTCTAGGACTTACGGTTCAGGAGTTATTCACAGAAACATGGTTCTGAACATGCTGCCAATTGCTCGCCTGGGAAACATGCAGAGAAGTCCAAGATAGTGTTTTTTAGACTGGCTGCCACGAGCTGAATCGAATGCAGCCAAGAGCGAGCGTCTAGGACTTACGGTTCAGGAGTTATTCACAGAAACATGGTTCTGAACATGCTGACAATTGCTCGCCTGGGAAACATCCAGAGAAGTCAAACACAGTGCTCCTATACTAATTGCCTGGCGCTGAGACGAATGCCGCCAAGATCGAGCGTCTAGGACTTACGGTTCAAGAATTAGCTTTAGAAACATTTGCCTTAGGAACATGCAGAGAAGTCCAAGATAGTGTTTTTTAGACTGGCTGCCACGAGCTGAATCGAATGCAGCCAAGAGCGAGCGTCTAGGACTTACGGTTCAGGAGTTATTCACAGAAACATGGTTCTGAACATGCTGCCAATTGCTCGCCTGGGAAACATGCAGAGAAGTCCAAGATAGTGTTTTTTAGACTGGCTGCCACGAGCTGAATCGAATGCAGCCAAGAGCGAGCGTCTAGGACTTACGGTTCAGGAGTTATTCACAGAAACATGGTTCTTTTACTGCCAGCCGCGAAAGCGAAAATAACCAAGATCGAGCGTCTAGGATTTACTTGTCAATAACTCGCCTGGGAAACATCCAGAGAAGTCAAACACAGTGCTCCTATACTAATTGCCTGGCGCTGAGACGAATGCCGCCAAGATCGAGCGTCTAGGACTTACGGTTCAAGAATTAGCTTTAGAAACATTTGCCTTAGGAACATGCAGAGAAGTCCAAGATAGTGTTTTTTAGACTGGCTGCCACGAGCTGAATCGAATGCAGCCAAGAGCGAGCGTCTAGGACTTACGGTTCAGGAGTTATTCACAGAAACATGGTTCTGAACATGCTGCCAATTGCTCGCCTGGGAAACATGCAGAGAAGTCCAAGATAGTGTTTTTTAGACTGGCTGCCACGAGCTGAATCGAATGCAGCCAAGAGCGAGCGTCTAGGACTTACGGTTCAGGAGTTATTCACAGAAACATGGTTCTGAACATGCTGCCAATTGCTCGCCTGGGAAACATGCAGAGAAGTCCAAGATAGTGTTTTTTAGACTGGCTGCCACGAGCTGAATCGAATGCAGCCAAGAGCGAGCGTCTAGGACTTACGGTTCAGGAGTTATTCACAGAAACATGGTTCTGAACATGCTGCCAATTGCTCGCCTGGGAAACATGCAGAGAAGTCCAAGATAGTGTTTTTTAGACTGGCTGCCACGAGCTGAATCGAATGCAGCCAAGAGCGAGCGTCTAGGACTTACGGTTCAGGAGTTATTCACAGAAACATGGTTCTGAACATGCTGACAATTGCTCGCCTGGGAAACATGCAGAGAAGTCCAAGATAGTGTTTTTTAGACTGGCTGCCACGAGCTGAATCGAATGCAGCCAAGAGCGAGCGTCTAGGACTTACGGTTCAGGAGTTATTCACAGAAACATGGTTCTTTTACTGCCAGCCGCGAAAGCGAAAATAACCAAGATCGAGCGTCTAGGATTTACTTGTCAATAACTCGCCTGGGAAACATCCAGAGAAGTCAAACACAGTGCTCCTATACTAATTGCCTGGCGCTGAGACGAATGCCGCCAAGATCGAGCGTCTAGGACTTACGGTTCAAGAATTAGCTTTAGAAACATTTGCCTTAGGAACATGCAGAGAAGTCCAAGATAGTGTTTTTTAGACTGGCTGCCACGAGCTGAATCGAATGCAGCCAAGAGCGAGCGTCTAGGACTTACGGTTCAGGAGTTATTCACAGAAACATGGTTCTGAACATGCTGCCAATTGCTCGCCTGGGAAACATGCAGAGAAGTCCAAGATAGTGTTTTTTAGACTGGCTGCCACGAGCTGAATCGAATGCAGCCAAGAGCGAGCGTCTAGGACTTACGGTTCAGGAGTTATTCACAGAAACATGGTTCTGAACATGCTGCCAATTGCTCGCCTGGGAAACATGCAGAGAAGTCCAAGATAGTGTTTTTTAGACTGGCTGCCACGAGCTGAATCGAATGCAGCCAAGAGCGAGCGTCTAGGACTTACGGTTCAGGAGTTATTCACAGAAACATGGTTCTGAACATGCTGCCAATTGCTCGCCTGGGAAACATGCAGAGAAGTCCAAGATAGTGTTTTTTAGACTGGCTGCCACGAGCTGAATCGAATGCAGCCAAGAGCGAGCGTCTAGGACTTACGGTTCAGGAGTTATTCACAGAAACATGGTTCTGAACATGCTGACAATTGCTCGCCTGGGAAACATGCAGAGAAGTCCAAGATAGTGTTTTTTAGACTGGCTGCCACGAGCTGAATCGAATGCAGCCAAGAGCGAGCGTCTAGGACTTACGGTTCAGGAGTTATTCACAGAAACATTATTCTGAACATGCTGCCAATTGCTCGCCTGGGAAACAAGCAAAGAAGTCCAAGATAGTGTTTTTTAGACTGGCTGCCACGAGCTGAATCGAATGCAGCCAAGAGCGAGCGTCTAGGACTTACGGTTCAGGAGTTATTCACAGAAACATGGTTCTTTTACTGCCAGCCGCGAAAGCGAAAATAACCAAGATCGAGCGTCTAGGATTTACTTGTCAATAACTCGCCTGGGAAACATCCAGAGAAGTCAAACACAGTGCTCCTATACTAATTGCCTGGCGCTGAGACGAATGCCGCCAAGATCGAGCGTCTAGGACTTACGGTTCAAGAATTAGCTTTAGAAACATTTGCCTTAGGAACATGCAGAGAAGTCCAAGATAGTGTTTTTTAGACTGGCTGCCACGAGCTGAATCGAATGCAGCCAAGAGCGAGCGTCTAGGACTTACGGTTCAGGAGTTATTCACAGAAACATGGTTCTGAACATGCTGCCAATTGCTCGCCTGGGAAACAAGCAGAGAAGTCCAAGATAGTGTTTTTTAGACTGGCTGCCACGAGCTGAATCGAATGCAGCCAAGAGCGAGCGTCTAGGACTTACGGTTCAGGAGTTATTCACAGAAACATGGTTCTTTTACTGCCAGCCGCGAAAGCGAAAATAACCAAGATCGAGCGTCTAGGATTTACTTGTCAATAACTCGCCTGGGAAACATCCAGAGAAGTCAAACACAGTGCTCCTATACTAATTGCCTGGCGCTGAGACGAATGCCGCCAAGATCGAGCGTCTAGGACTTACGGTTCAAGAATTAGCTTTAGAAACATTTGCCTTAGGAACATGCAGAGAAGTCCAAGATAGTGTTTTTTAGACTGGCTGCCACGAGCTGAATCGAATGCAGCCAAGAGCGAGTGTCTAGGACTTACGGTTCAGGAGTTATTCACAGAAACATGGTTCTGAACATGCTGCCAATTGCTCGCCTGGGAAACATGCAGAGAAGTCCAAGATAGTGTTTTTTAGACTGGCTGCCACGAGCTGAATCGAATGCAGCCAAGAGCGAGCGTCTAGGACTTACGGTTCAGGAGTTATTCACAGAAACATGGTTCTTTTACTGCCAGCCGCGAAAGCGAAAATAACCAAGATCGAGCGTCTAGGATTTACTTGTCAATAACTCGCCTGGGAAACATCCAGAGAAGTCAAACACAGTGCTCCTATACTAATTGCCAGGCGCTGAGACGAATGCCGCCAAGATCGAGCGTCTAGGACTTACGGTTCAAGAATTAGCTTTAGAAACATTTGCCTTAGGAACATGCAGAGAAGTCCAAGATAGTGTTTTTTAGACTGGCTGCCACGAGCTGAATCGAATGCAGCCAAGAGCGAGCGTCTGTGACTTACGGTTCAGGAGTTATTCACAGAAACATGGTTCTGAACATGCTGCCAATTGCTCGCCTGGGAAACATGCAGAGAAGTCCAAGATAGTGTTTTTTAGACTGGCTGCCACGAGCTGAATCGAATGCAGCCAAGAGCGAGCGTCTAGGACTTACGGTTCAGGAGTTATTCACAGAAACATGGTTCTGAACATGCTGCCAATTGCTCGCCTCGGAAACATGCAGAGAAGTCCAAGATAGTGTTTTTTAGACTGGCTGCCACGAGCTGAATCGAATGCAGCCAAGAGCGAGCGTCTAGGACTTACGGTTCAGGAGTTATTCACAGAAACATGGTTCTGAACATGCTGCCAATTGCTCGCCTGGGAAACATGCAGAGAAGTCCAAGATAGTGTTTTTTAGACTGGCTGCCACGAGCTGAATCGAATGCAGCCAAGAGCGAGCGTCTAGGACTTACGGTTCAGGAGTTATTCACAGAAACATGGTTCTGAACATGCTGCCAATTGCTCGCCTGGGAAACATGCAGAGAAGTCCAAGATAGTGTTTTTTAGACTGGCTGCCACGAGCTGAATCGAATGCAGCCAAGAGCGAGCGTCTAGGACTTACGGTTCAGGAGTTATTCACAGAAACATGGTTCTGAACATGCTGCCAATTGCTCGCCTGGGAAACATGCAGAGAAGTCCAAGATAGTGTTTTTTAGACTGGCTGCCACGAGCTGAATCGAATGCAGCCAAGAGCGAGCGTCTAGGACTTACGGTTCAGGAGTTATTCACAGAAACATGGTTCTGAACATGCTGCCAATTGCTCGCCTGGGAAACAAGCAGAGAAGTCCAAGATAGTGTTTTTTAGACTGGCTGCCACGAGCTGAATCGAATGCAGCCAAGAGCGAGCGTCTAGGACTTACGGTTCAGGAGTTATTCACAGAAACATGGTTCTTTTACTGCCAGCCGCGAAAGCGAAAATAACCAAGATCGAGCGTCTAGGATTTACTTGTCAATAACTCGCCTGGGAAACATCCAGAGAAGTCAAACACAGTGCTCCTATACTAATTGCCTGGCGCTGAGACGAATGCCGCCAAGATCGAGCGTCTAGGACTTACGGTTCAAGAATTAGCTTTAGAAACATTTGCCTTAGGAACATGCAGAGAAGTCCAAGATAGTGTTTTTTAGACTGGCTGCCACGAGCTGAATCGAATGCAGCCAAGAGCGAGCGTCTAGGACTTACGGTTCAGGAGTTATTCACAGAAACATGGTTCTTTTACTGCCAGCCGCGAAAGCGAAAATAACCAAGATCGAGCGTCTAGGATTTACTTGTCAATAACTCGCCTGGGAAACATCCAGAGAAGTCAAACACAGTGCTCCTATACTAATTGCCTGGCGCTGAGACGAATGCCGCCAAGATCGAGCGTCTAGGACTTACGGTTCAAGAATTAGCTTTAGAAACATTTGCCTTAGGAACATGCAGAGAAGTCCAAGATAGTGTTTTTTAGACTGGCTGCCACGAGCTGAATCGAATGCAGCCAAGAGCGAGCGTCTAGGACTTACGGTTCAGGAGTTATTCACAGAAACATGGTTCTGAACATGCTGCCAATTGCTCGCCTGGGAAACATGCAGAGAAGTCCAAGATAGTGTTTTTTAGACTGGCTGCCACGAGCTGAATCGAATGCAGCCAAGAGCGAGCGTCTAGGACTTACGGTTCAGGAGTTATTCACAGAAACATGGTTCTGAACATGCTGCCAATTGCTCGCCTGGGAAACATGCAGAGAAGTCCAAGATAGTGTTTTTTAGACTGGCTGCCACGAGCTGAATCGAATGCAGCCAAGAGCGAGCGTCTAGGACTTACGGTTCAGGAGTTATTCACAGAAACATGGTTCTGAACATGCTGCCAATTGCTCGCCTGGGAAACATGCAGAGAAGTCCAAGATAGTGTTTTTTAGACTGGCTGCCACGAGCTGAATCGAATGCAGCCAAGAGCGAGCGTCTAGGACTTACGGTTCAGGAGTTATTCACAGAAACATGGTTCTGAACATGCTGACAATTGCTCGCCTGGGAAACATCCAGAGAAGTCAAACACAGTGCTCCTATACTAATTGCCTGGCGCTGAGACGAATGCCGCCAAGATCGAGCGTCTAGGACTTACGGTTCAAGAATTAGGTTTAGAAACATTTGCCTTAGGAACATGCAGAGAAGTCCAAGATAGTGTTTTTTAGACTGGCTGCCACGAGCTGAATCGAATGCAGCCAAGAGCGAGCGTCTAGGACTTACGGTTCAGGAGTTATTCACAGAAACATGGTTCTGAACATGCTGCCAATTGCTCGCCTGGGAAACATGCAGAGAAGTCCAAGATAGTGTTTTTTAGACTGGCTGCCACGAGCTGAATCGAATGCAGCCAAGAGCGAGCGTCTAGGACTTACGGTTCAGGAGTTATTCACAGAAACATGGTTCTTTTACTGCCAGCCGCGAAAGCGAAAATAACCAAGATCGAGCGTCTAGGATTTACTTGTCAATAACTCGCCTGGGAAACATCCAGAGAAGTCAAACACAGTGCTCCTATACTAATTGCCTGGCGCTGAGACGAATGCCGCCAAGATCGAGCGTCTAGGACTTACGGTTCAAGAATTAGCTTTAGAAACATTTGCCTTAGGAACATGCAGAGAAGTCCAAGATAGTGTTTTTTAGACTGGCTGCCACGAGCTGAATCGAATGCAGCCAAGAGCGAGCGTCTAGGACTTACGGTTCAGGAGTTATTCACAGAAACATGGTTCTGAACATGCTGCCAATTGCTCGCCTGGGAAACATGCAGAGAAGTCCAAGATAGTGTTTTTTAGACTGGCTGCCACGAGCTGAATCGAATGCAGCCAAGAGCGAGCGTCTAGGACTTACGGTTCAGGAGTTATTCACAGAAACATGGTTCTGAACATGCTGCCAATTGCTCGCCTGGGAAACATGCAGAGAAGTCCAAGATAGTGTTTTTTAGACTGGCTGCCACGAGCTGAATCGAATGCAGCCAAGAGCGAGCGTCTAGGACTTACGGTTCAGGAGTTATTCACAGAAACATGGTTCTGAACATGCTGCCAATTGCTCGCCTGGGAAACATGCAGAGAAGTCCAAGATAGTGTTTTTTAGACTGGCTGCCACGAGCTGAATCGAATGCAGCCAAGAGCGAGCGTCTAGGACTTACGGTTCAGGAGTTATTCACAGAAACATGGTTCTGAACATGCTGACAATTGCTCGCCTGGGAAACATCCAGAGAAGTCAAACACAGTGCTCCTATACTAATTGCCTGGCGCTGAGACGAATGCCGCCAAGATCGAGCGTCTAGGACTTACGGTTCAAGAATTAGCTTTAGAAACATTTGCCTTAGGAACATGCAGAGAAGTCCAAGATAGTGTTTTTTAGACTGGCTGCCACGAGCTGAATCGAATGCAGCCAAGAGCGAGCGTCTAGGACTTACGGTTCAGGAGTTATTCACAGAAACATGGTTCTGAACATGCTGCCAATTGCTCGCCTGGGAAACATGCAGAGAAGTCCAAGATAGTGTTTTTTAGACTGGCTGCCACGAGCTGAATCGAATGCAGCCAAGAGCGAGCGTCTAGGACTTACGGTTCAGGAGTTATTCACAGAAACATGGTTCTTTTACTGCCAGCCGCGAAAGCGAAAATAACCAAGATCGAGCGTCTAGGATTTACTTGTCAATAACTCGCCTGGGAAACATCCAGAGAAGTCAAACACAGTGCTCCTATACTAATTGCCTGGCGCTGAGACGAATGCCGCCAAGATCGAGCGTCTAGGACTTACGGTTCAAGAATTAGCTTTAGAAACATTTGCCTTAGGAACATGCAGAGAAGTCCAAGATAGTGTTTTTTAGACTGGCTGCCACGAGCTGAATCGAATGCAGCCAAGAGCGAGCGTCTAGGACTTACGGTTCAGGAGTTATTCACAGAAACATGGTTCTGAACATGCTGCCAATTGCTCGCCTGGGAAACATGCAGAGAAGTCCAAGATAGTGTTTTTTAGACTGGCTGCCACGAGCTGAATCGAATGCAGCCAAGAGCGAGCGTCTAGGACTTACGGTTCAGGAGTTATTCACAGAAACATGGTTCTGAACATGCTGCCAATTGCTCGCCTGGGAAACATGCAGAGAAGTCCAAGATAGTGTTTTTTAGACTGGCTGCCACGAGCTGAATCGAATGCAGCCAAGAGCGAGCGTCTAGGACTTACGGTTCAGGAGTTATTCACAGAAACATGGTTCTGAACATGCTGCCAATTGCTCGCCTGGGAAACATGCAGAGAAGTCCAAGATAGTGTTTTTTAGACTGGCTGCCACGAGCTGAATCGAATGCAGCCAAGAGCGAGCGTCTAGGACTTACGGTTCAGGAGTTATTCACAGAAACATGGTTCTGAACATGCTGACAATTGCTCGCCTGGGAAACATGCAGAGAAGTCCAAGATAGTGTTTTTTAGACTGGCTGCCACGAGCTGAATCGAATGCAGCCAAGAGCGAGCGTCTAGGACTTACGGTTCAGGAGTTATTCACAGAAACATGGTTCTGAACATGCTGCCAATTGCTCGCCTGGGAAACAAGCAAAGAAGTCCAAGATAGTGTTTTTTAGACTGGCTGCCACGAGCTGAATCGAATGCAGCCAAGAGCGAGCGTCTAGGACTTACGGTTCAGGAGTTATTCACAGAAACATGGTTCTTTTACTGCCAGCCCGCGAAAGCGAAAATAACCAAGATCGAGCGTCTAGGATTTACTTGTCAATAACTCGCCTGGGAAACATCCAGAGAAGTCAAACACAGTGCTCCTATACTAATTGCCTGGCGCTGAGACGAATGCCGCCAAGATCGAGCGTCTAGGACTTACGGTTCAAGAATTAGCTTTAGAAACATTTGCCTTAGGAACATGCAGAGAAGTCCAAGATAGTGTTTTTTAGACTGGCTGCCACGAGCTGAATCGAATGCAGCCAAGAGCGAGCGTCTAGGACTTACGGTTCAGGAGTTATTCACAGAAACATGGTTCTGAACATGCTGCCAATTGCTCGCCTGGGAAACATGCAGAGAAGTCCAAGATAGTGTTTTTTAGACTGGCTGCCACGAGCTGAATCGAATGCAGCCAAGAGCGAGCGTCTAGGACTTACGGTTCAGGAGTTATTCACAGAAACATGGTTCTGAACATGCTGCCAATTGCTCGCCTGGGAAACAAGCAGAGAAGTCCAAGATAGTGTTTTTTAGACTGGCTGCCACGAGCTGAATCGAATGCAGCCAAGAGCGAGCGTCTAGGACTTACGGTTCAGGAGTTATTCACAGAAACATGGTTCTTTTACTGCCAGCCGCGAAAGCGAAAATAACCAAGATCGAGCGTCTAGGATTTACTTGTCAATAACTCGCCTGGGAAACATCCAGAGAAGTCAAACACAGTGCTCCTATACTAATTGCCTGGCGCTGAGACGAATGCCGCCAAGATCGAGCGTCTAGGACTTACGGTTCAAGAATTAGCTTTAGAAACATTTGCCTTAGGAACATGCAGAGAAGTCCAAGATAGTGTTTTTTAGACTGGCTGCCACGAGCTGAATCGAATGCAGCCAAGAGCGAGCGTCTAGGACTTACGGTTCAGGAGTTATTCACAGAAACATGGTTCTGAACATGCTGCCAATTGCTCGCCTGGGAAACATGCAGAGAAGTCCAAGATAGTGTTTTTTAGACTGGCTGCCACGAGCTGAATCGAATGCAGCCAAGAGCGAGCGTCTAGGACTTACGGTTCAGGAGTTATTCACAGAAACATGGTTCTTTTACTGCCAGCCGCGAAAGCGAAAATAACCAAGATCGAGCGTCTAGGATTTACTTGTCAATAACTCGCCTGGGAAACATCCAGAGAAGTCAAACACAGTGCTCCTATACTAATTGCCAGGCGCTGAGACGAATGCCGCCAAGATCGAGCGTCTAGGACTTACGGTTCAAGAATTAGCTTTAGAAACATTTGCCTTAGGAACATGCAGAGAAGTCCAAGATAGTGTTTTTTAGACTGGCTGCCACGAGCTGAATCGAATGCAGCCAAGAGCGAGCGTCTGTGACTTACGGTTCAGGAGTTATTCACAGAAACATGGTTCTGAACATGCTGCCAATTGCTCGCCTGGGAAACATGCAGAGAAGTCCAAGATAGTGTTTTTTAGACTGGCTGCCACGAGCTGAATCGAATGCAGCCAAGAGCGAGCGTCTAGGACTTACGGTTCAGGAGTTATTCACAGAAACATGGTTCTGAACATGCTGCCAATTGCTCGCCTCGGAAACATGCAGAGAAGTCCAAGATAGTGTTTTTTAGACTGGCTGCCACGAGCTGAATCGAATGCAGCCAAGAGCGAGCGTCTAGGACTTACGGTTCAGGAGTTATTCACAGAAACATGGTTCTGAACATGCTGCCAATTGCTCGCCTGGGAAACATGCAGAGAAGTCCAAGATAGTGTTTTTTAGACTGGCTGCCACGAGCTGAATCGAATGCAGCCAAGAGCGAGCGTCTAGGACTTACGGTTCAGGAGTTATTCACAGAAACATGGTTCTGAACATGCTGACAATTGCTCGCCTGGGAAACATCCAGAGAAGTCAAACACAGTGCTCCTATACTAATTGCCTGGCGCTGAGACGAATGCCGCCAAGATCGAGCGTCTAGGACTTACGGTTCAAGAATTAGCTTTAGAAACATTTGCCTTAGGAACATGCAGAGAAGTCCAAGATAGTGTTTTTTAGACTGGCTGCCACGAGCTGAATCGAATGCAGCCAAGAGCGAGCGTCTAGGACTTACGGTTCAGGAGTTATTCACAGAAACATGGTTCTGAACATGCTGCCAATTGCTCGCCTGGGAAACATGCAGAGAAGTCCAAGATAGTGTTTTTTAGACTGGCTGCCACGAGCTGAATCGAATGCAGCCAAGAGCGAGCGTCT
>NW_027463488.1:0-38620 GCF_050947455.1 Rhinoderma darwinii | reverse complement strand
GACGCTCGATCTTGGTTATTTTCGCTTTCGCGGCTGGCAGTAAAAGAACCATGTTTCTGTGAATAACTCCTGAACCGTAAGTCCTAGACGCTCGCTCTTGGCTGCATTCGATTCAGCTCGTGGCAGCCAGTCTAAAAAACACTATCTTGGACTTCTCTGCTTGTTTCCCAGGCGAGCAATTGGCAGCATTTTCAGAACCATGTTTCTGTGAATAACTCCTGAACCGTAAGTCCTAGACGCTCGCTCTTGGCTGCATTCGATTCAGCTCGTGGCAGCCAGTCTAAAAAACACTATCTTGGACTTCTCTGCATGTTTCCCAGGCGAGCAATTGTCAGCATGTTCAGAACCATGTTTCTGTGAATAACTCCTGAACCGTAAGTCCTAGACGCTCGCTCTTGGCTGCATTCGATTCAGCTCGTGGCAGCCAGTCTAAAAACACTATCTTGGACTTCTCTGCATGTTTCCCAGGCGAGCAATTGGCAGCATGTTCAGAACCATGTTTCTGTGAATAACTCCTGAACCGTAAGTCCTAGACGCTCGCTCTTGGCTGCATTCGATTCAGCTCGTGGCAGCCAGTCTAAAAAACACTATCTTGGACTTCTCTGCATGTTTCCCAGGCGAGCAATTGGCAGCATGTTCAGAACCATGTTTCTGTGAATAACTCCTGAACCGTAAGTCCTAGACGCTCGCTCTTGGCTGCATTCGATTCAGCTCGTGGCAGCCAGTCTAAAAAACACTATCTTGGACTTCTCTGCATGTTTCCCAGGCGAGCAATTGGCAGCATGTTCAGAACCATGTTTCTGTGAATAACTCCTGAACCGTAAGTCCTAGACGCTCGCTCTTGGCTGCATTCGATTCAGCTCGTGGCAGCCAGTCTAAAAAACACTATCTTGGACTTCTCTGCATGTTCCTAAGGCAAATGTTTCTAAAGCTAATTCTTGAACCGTAAGTCCTAGACGCTCGATCTTGGCGGCATTCGTCTCAGCGCCAGGCAATTAGTATAGGAGCACTGTGTTTGACTTCTCTGGATGTTTCCCAGGCGAGTTATTGACAAGTAAATCCTAGACGCTCGATCTTGGTTATTTTCGCTTTCGCGGCTGGCAGTAAAAGAACCATGTTTCTGTGAATAACTCCTGAACCGTAAGTCCTAGACGCTCGCTCTTGGCTGCATTCGATTCAGCTCGTGGCAGCCAGTCTAAAAAACACTATCTTGGACTTCTCTGCATGTTTCCCAGGCGAGCAATTGGCAGCATGTTCAGAACCATGTTTCTGTGAATAACTCCTGAACCGTAAGTCCTAGACGCTCGCTCTTGGCTGCATTCGATTCAGCTCGTGGCAGCCAGTCTAAAAAACACTATCTTGGACTTCTCTGCATGTTCCTAAGGCAAATGTTTCTAAAGCTAATTCTTGAACCGTAAGTCCTAGACGCTCGATCTTGGCGGCATTCGTCTCAGCGCCAGGCAATTAGTATAGGAGCACTGTGTTTGACTTCTCTGGATGTTTCCCAGGCGAGTTATTGACAAGTAAATCCTAGACGCTCGATCTTGGTTATTTTCGCTTTCGCGGCTGGCAGTAAAAGAACCATGTTTCTGTGAATAACTCCTGAACCGTAAGTCCTAGACGCTCGCTCTTGGCTGCATTCGATTCAGCTCGTGGCAGCCAGTCTAAAAAACACTATCTTGGACTTCTCTGCTTGTTTCCCAGGCGAGCAATTGGCAGCATGTTCAGAACCATGTTTCTGTGAATAACTCCTGAACCGTAAGTCCTAGACGCTCGCTCTTGGCTGCATTCGATTCAGCTCGTGGCAGCCAGTCTAAAAAACACTATCTTGGACTTCTCTGCATGTTTCCCAGGCGAGCAATTGGCAGCATGTTCAGAACCATGTTTCTGTGAATAACTCCTGAACCGTAAGTCCTAGACGCTCGCTCTTGGCTGCATTCGATTCAGCTCGTGGCAGCCAGTCTAAAAAACACTATCTTGGACTTCTCTGCATGTTTCCCAGGCGAGCAATTGGCAGCATGTTCAGAACCATGTTTCTGTGAATAACTCCTGAACCGTAAGTCCTAGACGCTCGCTCTTGGCTGCATTCGATTCAGCTCGTGGCAGCCAGTCTAAAAAACACTATCTTGGACTTCTCTGCATGTTCCTAAGGCAAATGTTTCTAAAGCTAATTCTTGAACCGTAAGTCCTAGACGCTCGATCTTGGCGGCATTCGTCTCAGCGCCACGCAATTAGTATAGGAGCACTGTGTTTGACTTCTCTGGATGTTTCCCAGGCGAGTTATTGACAAGTAAATCCTAGACGCTCGATCTTGGTTATTTTCGCTTTCGCGGCTGGCAGTAAAAGAACCATGTTTCTGTGAATAACTCCTGAACCGTAAGTCCTAGACGCTCGCTCTTGGCTGCATTCGATTCAGCTCGTGGCAGCCAGTCTAAAAAACACTATCTTGGACTTCTCTGCATGTTTCCCAGGCGAGCAATTGGCAGCATGTTCAGAACCATGTTTCTGTGAATAACTCCTGAACCGTAAGTCCTAGACGCTCGCTCTTGGCTGCATTCGATTCAGCTCGTGGCAGCCAGTCTAAAAAACACTATCTTGGACTTCTCTGCATGTTTCCCAGGCGAGCAATTGGCAGCATGTTCAGAACCATGTTTCTGTGAATAACTCCTGAACCGTAAGTCCTAGACGCTCGCTCTTGGCTGCATTCGATTCAGCTCGTGGCAGCCAGTCTAAAAAACACTATCTTGGACTTCTCTGCATGTTCCTAAGGCAAATGTTTCTAAAGCTAATTCTTGAACCGTAAGTCCTAGACGCTCGATCTTGGCGGCATTCGTCTCAGCGCCACGCAATTAGTATAGGAGCACTGTGTTTGACTTCTCTGGATGTTTCCCAGGCGAGTTATTGACAAGTAAATCCTAGACGCTCGATCTTGGTTATTTTCGCTTTCGCGGCTGGCAGTAAAAGAACCATGTTTCTGTGAATAACTCCTGAACCGTAAGTCCTAGACGCTCGCTCTTGGCTGCATTCGATTCAGCTCGTGGCAGCCAGTCTAAAAAACACTATCTTGGACTTCTCTGCTTGTTTCCCAGGCGAGCAATTGGCAGCATGTTCAGAACCATGTTTCTGTGAATAACTCCTGAACCGTAAGTCCTAGACGCTCGCTCTTGGCTGCATTCGATTCAGCTCGTGGCAGCCAGTCTAAAAAACACTATCTTGGACTTCTCTGCATGTTTCCCAGGCGAGCAATTGGCAGCATGTTCAGAACCATGTTTCTGTGAATAACTCCTGAACCGTAAGTCCTAGACGCTCGCTCTTGGCTGCATTCGATTCAGCTCGTGGCAGCCAGTCTAAAAAACACTATCTTGGACTTCTCTGCATGTTTCCCAGGCGAGCAATTGGCAGCATGTTCAGAACCATGTTTCTGTGAATAACTCCTGAACCGTAAGTCCTAGACGCTCGCTCTTGGCTGCATTCGATTCAGCTCGTGGCAGCCAGTCTAAAAAACACTATCTTGGACTTCTCTGCATGTTCCTAAGGCAAATGTTTCTAAAGCTAATTCTTGAACCGTAAGTCCTAGACGCTCGATCTTGGCGGCATTCGTCTCAGCGCCACGCAATTAGTATAGGAGCACTGTGTTTGACTTCTCTGGATGTTTCCCAGGCGAGTTATTGACAAGTAAATCCTAGACGCTCGATCTTGGTTATTTTCGCTTTCGCGGCTGGCAGTAAAAGAACCATGTTTCTGTGAATAACTCCTGAACCGTAAGTCCTAGACGCTCGCTCTTGGCTGCATTCGATTCAGCTCGTGGCAGCCAGTCTAAAAAACACTATCTTGGACTTCTCTGCTTGTTTCCCAGGCGAGCAATTGGCAGCATTTTCAGAACCATGTTTCTGTGAATAACTCCTGAACCGTAAGTCCTAGACGCTCGCTCTTGGCTGCATTCGATTCAGCTCGTGGCAGCCAGTCTAAAAAACACTATCTTGGACTTCTCTGCATGTTTCCCAGGCGAGCAATTGTCAGCATGTTCAGAACCATGTTTCTGTGAATAACTCCTGAACCGTAAGTCCTAGACGCTCGCTCTTGGCTGCATTCGATTCAGCTCGTGGCAGCCAGTCTAAAAAACACTATCTTGGACTTCTCTGCATGTTTCCCAGGCGAGCAATTGGCAGCATGTTCAGAACCATGTTTCTGTGAATAACTCCTGAACCGTAAGTCCTAGACGCTCGCTCTTGGCTGCATTCGATTCAGCTCGTGGCAGCCAGTCTAAAAAACACTATCTTGGACTTCTCTGCATGTTTCCCAGGCGAGCAATTGGCAGCATGTTCAGAACCATGTTTCTGTGAATAACTCCTGAACCGTAAGTCCTAGACGCTCGCTCTTGGCTGCATTCGATTCAGCTCGTGGCAGCCAGTCTAAAAAACACTATCTTGGACTTCTCTGCATGTTTCCCAGGCGAGCAATTGGCAGCATGTTCAGAACCATGTTTCTGTGAATAACTCCTGAACCGTAAGTCCTAGACGCTCGCTCTTGGCTGCATTCGATTCAGCTCGTGGCAGCCAGTCTAAAAAACACTATCTTGGACTTCTCTGCATGTTTCCCAGGCGAGAAATTGGCAGCATGTTCAGAACCATGTTTCTGTGAATAACTCCTGAACCGTAAGTCCTAGACGCTCGATCTTGGCGGCATTCGATTCAGCTCGTGGCAGCCAGTCTAAAAAACACTATCTTGGACTTCTCTGCATGTTCCTAAGGCAAATGTTTCTAAAGCTAATTCTTGAACCGTAAGTCCTAGACGCTCGATCTTGGCGGCATTCGTCTCAGCGCCAGGCAATTAGTATAGGAGCACTGTGTTTGACTTCTCTGGATGTTTCCCAGGCGAGTTATTGACAAGTAAATCCTAGACGCTCGATCTTGGTTATTTTCGCTTTCGCGGCTGGCAGTAAAAGAACCATGTTTCTGTGAATAACTCCTGAACCGTAAGTCCTAGACGCTCGCTCTTGGCTGCATTCGATTCAGCTCGTGGCAGCCAGTCTAAAAAACACTATCTTGGACTTCTCTGCTTGTTTCCCAGGCGAGCAATTGGCAGCATGTTCAGAACCATGTTTCTGTGAATAACTCCTGAACCGTAAGTCCTAGACGCTCGCTCTTGGCTGCATTCGATTCAGCTCGTGGCAGCCAGTCTAAAAAACACTATCTTGGACTTCTCTGCATGTTTCCCAGGCGAGCAATTGGCAGCATGTTCAGAACCATGTTTCTGTGAATAACTCCTGAACCGTAAGTCCTAGACGCTCGCTCTTGGCTGCATTCGATTCAGCTCGTGGCAGCCAGTCTAAAAAACACTATCTTGGACTTCTCTGCATGTTTCCCAGGCGAGCAATTGGCAGCATGTTCAGAACCATGTTTCTGTGAATAACTCCTGAACCGTAAGTCCTAGACGCTCGCTCTTGGCTGCATTCGATTCAGCTCGTGGCAGCCAGTCTAAAAAAACACTATCTTGGACTTCTCTGCATGTTCCTAAGGCAAATGTTTCTAAAGCTAATTCTTGAACCGTAAGTCCTAGACGCTCGATCTTGGCGGCATTCGTCTCAGCGCCACGCAATTAGTATAGGAGCACTGTGTTTGACTTCTCTGGATGTTTCCCAGGCGAGTTATTGACAAGTAAATCCTAGACGCTCGATCTTGGTTATTTTCGCTTTCGCGGCTGGCAGTAAAAGAACCATGTTTCTGTGAATAACTCCTGAACCGTAAGTCCTAGACGCTCGCTCTTGGCTGCATTCGATTCAGCTCGTGGCAGCCAGTCTAAAAAACACTATCTTGGACTTCTCTGCATGTTTCCCAGGCGAGCAATTGGCAGCATGTTCAGAACCATGTTTCTGTGAATAACTCCTGAACCGTAAGTCCTAGACGCTCGCTCTTGGCTGCATTCGATTCAGCTCGTGGCAGCCAGTCTAAAAAACACTATCTTGGACTTCTCTGCATGTTTCCCAGGCGAGCAATTGGCAGCATGTTCAGAACCATGTTTCTGTGAATAACTCCTGAACCGTAAGTCCTAGACGCTCGCTCTTGGCTGCATTCGATTCAGCTCGTGGCAGCCAGTCTAAAAAACACTATCTTGGACTTCTCTGCATGTTCCTAAGGCAAATGTTTCTAAAGCTAATTCTTGAACCGTAAGTCCTAGACGCTCGATCTTGGCGGCATTCGTCTCAGCGCCACGCAATTAGTATAGGAGCACTGTGTTTGACTTCTCTGGATGTTTCCCAGGCGAGTTATTGACAAGTAAATCCTAGACGCTCGATCTTGGTTATTTTCGCTTTCGCGGCTGGCAGTAAAAGAACCATGTTTCTGTGAATAACTCCTGAACCGTAAGTCCTAGACGCTCGCTCTTGGCTGCATTCGATTCAGCTCGTGGCAGCCAGTCTAAAAAACACTATCTTGGACTTCTCTGCTTGTTTCCCAGGCGAGCAATTGGCAGCATGTTCAGAACCATGTTTCTGTGAATAACTCCTGAACCGTAAGTCCTAGACGCTCGCTCTTGGCTGCATTCGATTCAGCTCGTGGCAGCCAGTCTAAAAAACACTATCTTGGACTTCTCTGCATGTTTCCCAGGCGAGCAATTGGCAGCATGTTCAGAACCATGTTTCTGTGAATAACTCCTGAACCGTAAGTCCTAGACGCTCGCTCTTGGCTGCATTCGATTCAGCTCGTGGCAGCCAGTCTAAAAAACACTATCTTGGACTTCTCTGCATGTTTCCCAGGCGAGCAATTGGCAGCATGTTCAGAACCATGTTTCTGTGAATAACTCCTGAACCGTAAGTCCTAGACGCTCGCTCTTGGCTGCATTCGATTCAGCTCGTGGCAGCCAGTCTAAAAAACACTATCTTGGACTTCTCTGCATGTTCCTAAGGCAAATGTTTCTAAAGCTAATTCTTGAACCGTAAGTCCTAGACGCTCGATCTTGGCGGCATTCGTCTCAGCGCCACGCAATTAGTATAGGAGCACTGTGTTTGACTTCTCTGGATGTTTCCCAGGCGAGTTATTGACAAGTAAATCCTAGACGCTCGATCTTGGTTATTTTCGCTTTCGCGGCTGGCAGTAAAAGAACCATGTTTCTGTGAATAACTCCTGAACCGTAAGTCCTAGACGCTCGCTCTTGGCTGCATTCGATTCAGCTCGTGGCAGCCAGTCTAAAAAACACTATCTTGGACTTCTCTGCTTGTTTCCCAGGCGAGCAATTGGCAGCATTTTCAGAACCATGTTTCTGTGAATAACTCCTGAACCGTAAGTCCTAGACGCTCGCTCTTGGCTGCATTCGATTCAGCTCGTGGCAGCCAGTCTAAAAAACACTATCTTGGACTTCTCTGCATGTTTCCCAGGCGAGCAATTGTCAGCATGTTCAGAACCATGTTTCTGTGAATAACTCCTGAACCGTAAGTCCTAGACGCTCGCTCTTGGCTGCATTCGATTCAGCTCGTGGCAGCCAGTCTAAAAAACACTATCTTGGACTTCTCTGCATGTTTCCCAGGCGAGCAATTGGCAGCATGTTCAGAACCATGTTTCTGTGAATAACTCCTGAACCGTAAGTCCTAGACGCTCGCTCTTGGCTGCATTCGATTCAGCTCGTGGCAGCCAGTCTAAAAAACACTATCTTGGACTTCTCTGCATGTTTCCCAGGCGAGCAATTGGCAGCATGTTCAGAACCATGTTTCTGTGAATAACTCCTGAACCGTAAGTCCTAGACGCTCGCTCTTGGCTGCATTCGATTCAGCTCGTGGCAGCCAGTCTAAAAAACACTATCTTGGACTTCTCTGCATGTTTCCCAGGCGAGCAATTGGCAGCATGTTCAGAACCATGTTTCTGTGAATAACTCCTGAACCGTAAGTCCTAGACGCTCGCTCTTGGCTGCATTCGATTCAGCTCGTGGCAGCCAGTCTAAAAAACACTATCTTGGACTTCTCTGCATGTTCCTAAGGCAAATGTTTCTAAAGCTAATTCTTGAACCGTAAGTCCTAGACGCTCGATCTTGGCGGCATTCGTCTCAGCGCCAGGCAATTAGTATAGGAGCACTGTGTTTGACTTCTCTGGATGTTTCCCAGGCGAGTTATTGACAAGTAAATCCTAGACGCTCGATCTTGGTTATTTTCGCTTTCGCGGCTGGCAGTAAAAGAACCATGTTTCTGTGAATAACTCCTGAACCGTAAGTCCTAGACGCTCGCTCTTGGCTGCATTCGATTCAGCTCGTGGCAGCCAGTCTAAAAAACACTATCTTGGACTTCTCTGCATGTTTCCCAGGCGAGCAATTGGCAGCATGTTCAGAACCATGTTTCTGTGAATAACTCCTGAACCGTAAGTCCTAGACGCTCGCTCTTGGCTGCATTCGATTCAGCTCGTGGCAGCCAGTCTAAAAAACACTATCTTGGACTTCTCTGCATGTTCCTAAGGCAAATGTTTCTAAAGCTAATTCTTGAACCGTAAGTCCTAGACGCTCGATCTTGGCGGCATTCGTCTCAGCGCCAGGCAATTAGTATAGGAGCACTGTGTTTGACTTCTCTGGATGTTTCCCAGGCGAGTTATTGACAAGTAAATCCTAGACGCTCGATCTTGGTTATTTTCGCTTTCGCGGCTGGCAGTAAAAGAACAATGTTTCTGTGAATAACTCCTGAACCGTAAGTCCTAGACGCTCGCTCTTGGCTGCATTCGATTCAGCTCGTGGCAGCCAGTCTAAAAAACACTATCTTGGACTTCTCTGCTTGTTTCCCAGGCGAGCAATTGGCAGCATGTTCAGAACCATGTTTCTGTGAATAACTCCTGAACCGTAAGTCCTAGACGCTCGCTCTTGGCTGCATTCGATTCAGCTCGTGGCAGCCAGTCTAAAAAACACTATCTTGGACTTCTCTGCATGTTTCCCAGGCGAGCAATTGGCAGCATGTTCAGAACCATGTTTCTGTGAATAACTCCTGAACCGTAAGTCCTAGACGCTCGCTCTTGGCTGCATTCGATTCAGCTCGTGGCAGCCAGTCTAAAAAACACTATCTTGGACTTCTCTGCATGTTTCCCAGGCGAGCAATTGGCAGCATGTTCAGAACCATGTTTCTGTGAATAACTCCTGAACCGTAAGTCCTAGACGCTCGCTCTTGGCTGCATTCGATTCAGCTCGTGGCAGCCAGTCTAAAAAACACTATCTTGGACTTCTCTGCATGTTTCCCAGGCGAGCAATTGGCAGCATGTTCAGAACCATGTTTCTGTGAATAACTCCTGAACCGTAAGTCCTAGACGCTCGCTCTTGGCTGCATTCGATTCAGCTCGTGGCAGCCAGTCTAAAAAACACTATCTTGGACTTCTCTGCATGTTTCCCAGGCGAGAAATTGGCAGCATGTTCAGAACCATGTTTCTGTGAATAACTCCTGAACCGTAAGTCCTAGACGCTCGCTCTTGGCTGCATTCGATTCAGCTCGTGGCAGCCAGTCTAAAAAACACTATCTTGGACTTCTCTGCATGTTTCCCAGGCGAGCAATTGGCAGCATGTTCAGAACCATGTTTCTGTGAATAACTCCTGAACCGTAAGTCCTAGACGCTCGCTCTTGGCTGCATTCGATTCAGCTCGTGGCAGCCAGTCTAAATAACACTATCTTGGACTTCTCTGCATGTTTCCCAGGCGAGAAATTGGCAGCATGTTCAAAACCATGTTTCTGTGAATAACTCCTGAACCGTAAGTCCTAGACGCTCGATCTTGGCGGCATTCGTCTCAGCGCCTGGCAATTAGTATAGGAGCACTGTGTTTGACTTCTCTGGATGTTTCCCAGGCGAGTTATTGACAAGTAAATCCTAGACGCTCGATCTTGGTTATTTTCGCTTTCGCGGCTGGCAGTAAAAGAACCATGTTTCTGTGAATAACTCCTGAACCGTAAGTCCTAGACGCTCGCTCTTGGCTGCATTCGATTCAGCTCGTGGCAGCCAGTCTAAAAAACACTATCTTGGACTTCTCTGCATGTTTCCCAGGCGAGAAATTGGCAGCATGTTCAGAACCATGTTTCTGTGAATAACTCCTGAACCGTAAGTCCTAGACGCTCGATCTTGGCGGCATTCGTCTCAGCGCCTGGCAATTAGTATAGGAGCACTGTGTTTGACTTCTCTGGATGTTTCCCAGGCGAGTTATTGACAAGTAAATCCTAGACGCTCGATCTTGGTTATTTTCGCTTTCGCGGCTGGCAGTAAAAGAACCATGTTTCTGTGAATAACTCCTGAACCGTAAGTCCTAGACGCTCGCTCTTGGCTGCATTCGATTCAGCTCGTGGCAGCCAGTCTAAAAAACACTATCTTGGACTTCTCTGCATGTTTCCCAGGCGAGCAATTGGCAGCATGTTCAGAACCATGTTTCTGTGAATAACTCCTGAACCGTAAGTCCTAGACGCTCGCTCTTGGCTGCATTCGATTCAGCTCGTGGCAGCCAGTCTAAAAAACACTATCTTGGACTTCTCTGCATGTTTCCCAGGCGAGCAATTGGCAGCATGTTCAGAACCATGTTTCTGTGAATAACTCCTGAACCGTAAGTCCTAGACGCTCGCTCTTGGCTGCATTCGATTCAGCTCGTGGCAGCCAGTCTAAAAAACACTATCTTGGACTTCTCTGCATGTTCCTAAGGCAAATGTTTCTAAAGCTAATTCTTGAACCGTAAGTCCTAGACGCTCGATCTTGGCGGCATTCGTCTCAGCGCCACGCAATTAGTATAGGAGCACTGTGTTTGACTTCTCTGGATGTTTCCCAGGCGAGTTATTGACAAGTAAATCCTAGACGCTCGATCTTGGTTATTTTCGCTTTCGCGGCTGGCAGTAAAAGAACCATGTTTCTGTGAATAACTCCTGAACCGTAAGTCCTAGACGCTCGCTCTTGGCTGCATTCGATTCAGCTCGTGGCAGCCAGTCTAAAAAACACTATCTTGGACTTCTCTGCTTGTTTCCCAGGCGAGCAATTGGCAGCATTTTCAGAACCATGTTTCTGTGAATAACTCCTGAACCGTAAGTCCTAGACGCTCGCTCTTGGCTGCATTCGATTCAGCTCGTGGCAGCCAGTCTAAAAAACACTATCTTGGACTTCTCTGCATGTTTCCCAGGCGAGCAATTGTCAGCATGTTCAGAACCATGTTTCTGTGAATAACTCCTGAACCGTAAGTCCTAGACGCTCGCTCTTGGCTGCATTCGATTCAGCTCGTGGCAGCCAGTCTAAAAAACACTATCTTGGACTTCTCTGCATGTTTCCCAGGCGAGCAATTGGCAGCATGTTCAGAACCATGTTTCTGTGAATAACTCCTGAACCGTAAGTCCTAGACGCTCGCTCTTGGCTGCATTCGATTCAGCTCGTGGCAGCCAGTCTAAAAAACACTATCTTGGACTTCTCTGCATGTTTCCCAGGCGAGAAATTGGCAGCATGTTCAAAACCATGTTTCTGTGAATAACTCCTGAACCGTAAGTCCTAGACGCTCGATCTTGGCGGCATTCGTCTCAGCGCCTGGCAATTAGTATAGGAGCACTGTGTTTGACTTCTCTGGATGTTTCCCAGGCGAGTTATTGACAAGTAAATCCTAGACGCTCGATCTTGGTTATTTTCGCTTTCGCGGCTGGCAGTAAAAGAACCATGTTTCTGTGAATAACTCCTGAACCGTAAGTCCTAGACGCTCGCTCTTGGCTGCATTCGATTCAGCTCGTGGCAGCCAGTCTAAAAAACACTATCTTGGACTTCTCTGCATGTTTCCCAGGCGAGAAATTGGCAGCATGTTCAGAACCATGTTTCTGTGAATAACTCCTGAACCGTAAGTCCTAGACGCTCGATCTTGGCGGCATTCGTCTCAGCGCCTGGCAATTAGTATAGGAGCACTGTGTTTGACTTCTCTGGATGTTTCCCAGGCGAGTTATTGACAAGTAAATCCTAGACGCTCGATCTTGGTTATTTTCGCTTTCGCGGCTGGCAGTAAAAGAACCATGTTTCTGTGAATAACTCCTGAACCGTAAGTCCTAGACGCTCGCTCTTGGCTGCATTCGATTCAGCTCGTGGCAGCCAGTCTAAAAAACACTATCTTGGACTTCTCTGCATGTTTCCCAGGCGAGCAATTGGCAGCATGTTCAGAACCATGTTTCTGTGAATAACTCCTGAACCGTAAGTCCTAGACGCTCGCTCTTGGCTGCATTCGATTCAGCTCGTGGCAGCCAGTCTAAAAAACACTATCTTGGACTTCTCTGCATGTTTCCCAGGCGAGCAATTGGCAGCATGTTCAGAACCATGTTTCTGTGAATAACTCCTGAACCGTAAGTCCTAGACGCTCGCTCTTGGCTGCATTCGATTCAGCTCGTGGCAGCCAGTCTAAAAAACACTATCTTGGACTTCTCTGCATGTTCCTAAGGCAAATGTTTCTAAAGCTAATTCTTGAACCGTAAGTCCTAGACGCTCGATCTTGGCGGCATTCGTCTCAGCGCCACGCAATTAGTATAGGAGCACTGTGTTTGACTTCTCTGGATGTTTCCCAGGCGAGTTATTGACAAGTAAATCCTAGACGCTCGATCTTGGTTATTTTCGCTTTCGCGGCTGGCAGTAAAAGAACCATGTTTCTGTGAATAACTCCTGAACCGTAAGTCCTAGACGCTCGCTCTTGGCTGCATTCGATTCAGCTCGTGGCAGCCAGTCTAAAAAACACTATCTTGGACTTCTCTGCTTGTTTCCCAGGCGAGCAATTGGCAGCATTTTCAGAACCATGTTTCTGTGAATAACTCCTGAACCGTAAGTCCTAGACGCTCGCTCTTGGCTGCATTCGATTCAGCTCGTGGCAGCCAGTCTAAAAAACACTATCTTGGACTTCTCTGCATGTTTCCCAGGCGAGCAATTGTCAGCATGTTCAGAACCATGTTTCTGTGAATAACTCCTGAACCGTAAGTCCTAGACGCTCGCTCTTGGCTGCATTCGATTCAGCTCGTGGCAGCCAGTCTAAAAAACACTATCTTGGACTTCTCTGCATGTTTCCCAGGCGAGCAATTGGCAGCATGTTCAGAACCATGTTTCTGTGAATAACTCCTGAACCGTAAGTCCTAGACGCTCGCTCTTGGCTGCATTCGATTCAGCTCGTGGCAGCCAGTCTAAAAAACACTATCTTGGACTTCTCTGCATGTTTCCCAGGCGAGCAATTGGCAGCATGTTCAGAACCATGTTTCTGTGAATAACTCCTGAACCGTAAGTCCTAGACGCTCGCTCTTGGCTGCATTCGATTCAGCTCGTGGCAGCCAGTCTAAAAAACACTATCTTGGACTTCTCTGCATGTTTCCCAGGCGAGCAATTGGCAGCATGTTCAGAACCATGTTTCTGTGAATAACTCCTGAACCGTAAGTCCTAGACGCTCGCTCTTGGCTGCATTCGATTCAGCTCGTGGCAGCCAGTCTAAAAAACACTATCTTGGACTTCTCTGCATGTTCCTAAGGCAAATGTTTCTAAAGCTAATTCTTGAACCGTAAGTCCTAGACGCTCGATCTTGGCGGCATTCGTCTCAGCGCCAGGCAATTAGTATAGGAGCACTGTGTTTGACTTCTCTGGATGTTTCCCAGGCGAGTTATTGACAAGTAAATCCTAGACGCTCGATCTTGGTTATTTTCGCTTTCGCGGCTGGCAGTAAAAGAACCATGTTTCTGTGAATAACTCCTGAACCGTAAGTCCTAGACGCTCGCTCTTGGCTGCATTCGATTCAGCTCGTGGCAGCCAGTCTAAAAAACACTATCTTGGACTTCTCTGCATGTTTCCCAGGCGAGCAATTGGCAGCATGTTCAGAACCATGTTTCTGTGAATAACTCCTGAACCGTAAGTCCTAGACGCTCGCTCTTGGCTGCATTCGATTCAGCTCGTGGCAGCCAGTCTAAAAAACACTATCTTGGACTTCTCTGCATGTTCCTAAGGCAAATGTTTCTAAAGCTAATTCTTGAACCGTAAGTCCTAGACGCTCGATCTTGGCGGCATTCGTCTCAGCGCCACGCAATTAGTATAGGAGCACTGTGTTTGACTTCTCTGGATGTTTCCCAGGCGAGTTATTGACAAGTAAATCCTAGACGCTCGATCTTGGTTATTTTCGCTTTCGCGGCTGGCAGTAAAAGAACCATGTTTCTGTGAATAACTCCTGAACCGTAAGTCCTAGACGCTCGCTCTTGGCTGCATTCGATTCAGCTCGTGGCAGCCAGTCTAAAAAACACTATCTTGGACTTCTCTGCTTGTTTCCCAGGCGAGCAATTGGCAGCATGTTCAGAACCATGTTTCTGTGAATAACTCCTGAACCGTAAGTCCTAGACGCTCGCTCTTGGCTGCATTCGATTCAGCTCGTGGCAGCCAGTCTAAAAAACACTATCTTGGACTTCTCTGCATGTTTCCCAGGCGAGCAATTGGCAGCATGTTCAGAACCATGTTTCTGTGAATAACTCCTGAACCGTAAGTCCTAGACGCTCGCTCTTGGCTGCATTCGATTCAGCTCGTGGCAGCCAGTCTAAAAAACACTATCTTGGACTTCTCTGCATGTTTCCCAGGCGAGCAATTGGCAGCATGTTCAGAACCATGTTTCTGTGAATAACTCCTGAACCGTAAGTCCTAGACGCTCGCTCTTGGCTGCATTCGATTCAGCTCGTGGCAGCCAGTCTAAAAAACACTATCTTGGACTTCTCTGCATGTTTCCCAGGCGAGCAATTGGCAGCATGTTCAGAACCATGTTTCTGTGAATAACTCCTGAACCGTAAGTCCTAGACGCTCGCTCTTGGCTGCATTCGATTCAGCTCGTGGCAGCCAGTCTAAAAAACACTATCTTGGACTTCTCTGCATGTTCCTAAGGCAAATGTTTCTAAAGCTAATTCTTGAACCGTAAGTCCTAGACGCTCGATCTTGGCGGCATTCGTCTCAGCGCCACGCAATTAGTATAGGAGCACTGTGTTTGACTTCTCTGGATGTTTCCCAGGCGAGTTATTGACAAGTAAATCCTAGACGCTCGATCTTGGTTATTTTCGCTTTCGCGGCTGGCAGTAAAAGAACCATGTTTCTGTGAATAACTCCTGAACCGTAAGTCCTAGACGCTCGCTCTTGGCTGCATTCGATTCAGCTCGTGGCAGCCAGTCTAAAAAACACTATCTTGGACTTCTCTGCTTGTTTCCCAGGCGAGCAATTGGCAGCATTTTCAGAACCATGTTTCTGTGAATAACTCCTGAACCGTAAGTCCTAGACGCTCGCTCTTGGCTGCATTCGATTCAGCTCGTGGCAGCCAGTCTAAAAAACACTATCTTGGACTTCTCTGCATGTTTCCCAGGCGAGCAATTGTCAGCATGTTCAGAACCATGTTTCTGTGAATAACTCCTGAACCGTAAGTCCTAGACGCTCGCTCTTGGCTGCATTCGATTCAGCTCGTGGCAGCCAGTCTAAAAAACACTATCTTGGACTTCTCTGCATGTTTCCCAGGCGAGCAATTGGCAGCATGTTCAGAACCATGTTTCTGTGAATAACTCCTGAACCGTAAGTCCTAGACGCTCGCTCTTGGCTGCATTCGATTCAGCTCGTGGCAGCCAGTCTAAAAAACACTATCTTGGACTTCTCTGCATGTTTCCCAGGCGAGCAATTGGCAGCATGTTCAGAACCATGTTTCTGTGAATAACTCCTGAACCGTAAGTCCTAGACGCTCGCTCTTGGCTGCATTCGATTCAGCTCGTGGCAGCCAGTCTAAAAAACACTATCTTGGACTTCTCTGCATGTTTCCCAGGCGAGCAATTGGCAGCATGTTCAGAACCATGTTTCTGTGAATAACTCCTGAACCGTAAGTCCTAGACGCTCGCTCTTGGCTGCATTCGATTCAGCTCGTGGCAGCCAGTCTAAAAAACACTATCTTGGACTTCTCTGCATGTTCCTAAGGCAAATGTTTCTAAAGCTAATTCTTGAACCGTAAGTCCTAGACGCTCGATCTTGGCGGCATTCGTCTCAGCGCCAGGCAATTAGTATAGGAGCACTGTGTTTGACTTCTCTGGATGTTTCCCAGGCGAGTTATTGACAAGTAAATCCTAGACGCTCGATCTTGGTTATTTTCGCTTTCGCGGCTGGCAGTAAAAGAACCATGTTTCTGTGAATAACTCCTGAACCGTAAGTCCTAGACGCTCGCTCTTGGCTGCATTCGATTCAGCTCGTGGCAGCCAGTCTAAAAAACACTATCTTGGACTTCTCTGCATGTTTCCCAGGCGAGCAATTGGCAGCATGTTCAGAACCATGTTTCTGTGAATAACTCCTGAACCGTAAGTCCTAGACGCTCGCTCTTGGCTGCATTCGATTCAGCTCGTGGCAGCCAGTCTAAAAAACACTATCTTGGACTTCTCTGCATGTTCCTAAGGCAAATGTTTCTAAAGCTAATTCTTGAACCGTAAGTCCTAGACGCTCGATCTTGGCGGCATTCGTCTCAGCGCCAGGCAATTAGTATAGGAGCACTGTGTTTGACTTCTCTGGATGTTTCCCAGGCGAGTTATTGACAAGTAAATCCTAGACGCTCGATCTTGGTTATTTTCGCTTTCGCGGCTGGCAGTAAAAGAACAATGTTTCTGTGAATAACTCCTGAACCGTAAGTCCTAGACGCTCGCTCTTGGCTGCATTCGATTCAGCTCGTGGCAGCCAGTCTAAAAAACACTATCTTGGACTTCTCTGCTTGTTTCCCAGGCGAGCAATTGGCAGCATGTTCAGAACCATGTTTCTGTGAATAACTCCTGAACCGTAAGTCCTAGACGCTCGCTCTTGGCTGCATTCGATTCAGCTCGTGGCAGCCAGTCTAAAAAACACTATCTTGGACTTCTCTGCATGTTTCCCAGGCGAGCAATTGGCAGCATGTTCAGAACCATGTTTCTGTGAATAACTCCTGAACCGTAAGTCCTAGACGCTCGCTCTTGGCTGCATTCGATTCAGCTCGTGGCAGCCAGTCTAAAAAACACTATCTTGGACTTCTCTGCATGTTTCCCAGGCGAGCAATTGGCAGCATGTTCAGAACCATGTTTCTGTGAATAACTCCTGAACCGTAAGTCCTAGACGCTCGCTCTTGGCTGCATTCGATTCAGCTCGTGGCAGCCAGTCTAAAAAACACTATCTTGGACTTCTCTGCATGTTTCCCAGGCGAGCAATTGGCAGCATGTTCAGAACCATGTTTCTGTGAATAACTCCTGAACCGTAAGTCCTAGACGCTCGCTCTTGGCTGCATTCGATTCAGCTCGTGGCAGCCAGTCTAAAAAACACTATCTTGGACTTCTCTGCATGTTTCCCAGGCGAGAAATTGGCAGCATGTTCAGAACCATGTTTCTGTGAATAACTCCTGAACCGTAAGTCCTAGACGCTCGCTCTTGGCTGCATTCGATTCAGCTCGTGGCAGCCAGTCTAAAAAACACTATCTTGGACTTCTCTGCATGTTTCCCAGGCGAGCAATTGGCAGCATGTTCAGAACCATGTTTCTGTGAATAACTCCTGAACCGTAAGTCCTAGACGCTCGCTCTTGGCTGCATTCGATTCAGCTCGTGGCAGCCAGTCTAAAAAACACTATCTTGGACTTCTCTGCATGTTTCCCAGGCGAGAAATTGGCAGCATGTTCAAAACCATGTTTCTGTGAATAACTCCTGAACCGTAAGTCCTAGACGCTCGATCTTGGCGGCATTCGTCTCAGCGCCTGGCAATTAGTATAGGAGCACTGTGTTTGACTTCTCTGGATGTTTCCCAGGCGAGTTATTGACAAGTAAATCCTAGACGCTCGATCTTGGTTATTTTCGCTTTCGCGGCTGGCAGTAAAAGAACCATGTTTCTGTGAATAACTCCTGAACCGTAAGTCCTAGACGCTCGCTCTTGGCTGCATTCGATTCAGCTCGTGGCAGCCAGTCTAAAAAACACTATCTTGGACTTCTCTGCATGTTTCCCAGGCGAGAAATTGGCAGCATGTTCAGAACCATGTTTCTGTGAATAACTCCTGAACCGTAAGTCCTAGACGCTCGATCTTGGCGGCATTCGTCTCAGCGCCTGGCAATTAGTATAGGAGCACTGTGTTTGACTTCTCTGGATGTTTCCCAGGCGAGTTATTGACAAGTAAATCCTAGACGCTCGATCTTGGTTATTTTCGCTTTCGCGGCTGGCAGTAAAAGAACCATGTTTCTGTGAATAACTCCTGAACCGTAAGTCCTAGACGCTCGCTCTTGGCTGCATTCGATTCAGCTCGTGGCAGCCAGTCTAAAAAACACTATCTTGGACTTCTCTGCATGTTTCCCAGGCGAGCAATTGGCAGCATGTTCAGAACCATGTTTCTGTGAATAACTCCTGAACCGTAAGTCCTAGACGCTCGCTCTTGGCTGCATTCGATTCAGCTCGTGGCAGCCAGTCTAAAAAACACTATCTTGGACTTCTCTGCATGTTTCCCAGGCGAGCAATTGGCAGCATGTTCAGAACCATGTTTCTGTGAATAACTCCTGAACCGTAAGTCCTAGACGCTCGCTCTTGGCTGCATTCGATTCAGCTCGTGGCAGCCAGTCTAAAAAACACTATCTTGGACTTCTCTGCATGTTCCTAAGGCAAATGTTTCTAAAGCTAATTCTTGAACCGTAAGTCCTAGACGCTCGATCTTGGCGGCATTCGTCTCAGCGCCACGCAATTAGTATAGGAGCACTGTGTTTGACTTCTCTGGATGTTTCCCAGGCGAGTTATTGACAAGTAAATCCTAGACGCTCGATCTTGGTTATTTTCGCTTTCGCGGCTGGCAGTAAAAGAACCATGTTTCTGTGAATAACTCCTGAACCGTAAGTCCTAGACGCTCGCTCTTGGCTGCATTCGATTCAGCTCGTGGCAGCCAGTCTAAAAAACACTATCTTGGACTTCTCTGCTTGTTTCCCAGGCGAGCAATTGGCAGCATTTTCAGAACCATGTTTCTGTGAATAACTCCTGAACCGTAAGTCCTAGACGCTCGCTCTTGGCTGCATTCGATTCAGCTCGTGGCAGCCAGTCTAAAAAACACTATCTTGGACTTCTCTGCATGTTTCCCAGGCGAGCAATTGTCAGCATGTTCAGAACCATGTTTCTGTGAATAACTCCTGAACCGTAAGTCCTAGACGCTCGCTCTTGGCTGCATTCGATTCAGCTCGTGGCAGCCAGTCTAAAAAACACTATCTTGGACTTCTCTGCATGTTTCCCAGGCGAGCAATTGGCAGCATGTTCAGAACCATGTTTCTGTGAATAACTCCTGAACCGTAAGTCCTAGACGCTCGCTCTTGGCTGCATTCGATTCAGCTCGTGGCAGCCAGTCTAAAAAACACTATCTTGGACTTCTCTGCATGTTTCCCAGGCGAGCAATTGGCAGCATGTTCAGAACCATGTTTCTGTGAATAACTCCTGAACCGTAAGTCCTAGACGCTCGCTCTTGGCTGCATTCGATTCAGCTCGTGGCAGCCAGTCTAAAAAACACTATCTTGGACTTCTCTGCATGTTTCCCAGGCGAGCAATTGGCAGCATGTTCAGAACCATGTTTCTGTGAATAACTCCTGAACCGTAAGTCCTAGACGCTCGCTCTTGGCTGCATTCGATTCAGCTCGTGGCAGCCAGTCTAAAAAACACTATCTTGGACTTCTCTGCATGTTCCTAAGGCAAATGTTTCTAAAGCTAATTCTTGAACCGTAAGTCCTAGACGCTCGATCTTGGCGGCATTCGTCTCAGCGCCAGGCAATTAGTATAGGAGCACTGTGTTTGACTTCTCTGGATGTTTCCCAGGCGAGTTATTGACAAGTAAATCCTAGACGCTCGATCTTGGTTATTTTCGCTTTCGCGGCTGGCAGTAAAAGAACCATGTTTCTGTGAATAACTCCTGAACCGTAAGTCCTAGACGCTCGCTCTTGGCTGCATTCGATTCAGCTCGTGGCAGCCAGTCTAAAAAACACTATCTTGGACTTCTCTGCATGTTTCCCAGGCGAGCAATTGGCAGCATGTTCAGAACCATGTTTCTGTGAATAACTCCTGAACCGTAAGTCCTAGACGCTCGCTCTTGGCTGCATTCGATTCAGCTCGTGGCAGCCAGTCTAAAAAACACTATCTTGGACTTCTCTGCATGTTCCTAAGGCAAATGTTTCTAAAGCTAATTCTTGAACCGTAAGTCCTAGACGCTCGATCTTGGCGGCATTCGTCTCAGCGCCACGCAATTAGTATAGGAGCACTGTGTTTGACTTCTCTGGATGTTTCCCAGGCGAGTTATTGACAAGTAAATCCTAGACGCTCGATCTTGGTTATTTTCGCTTTCGCGGCTGGCAGTAAAAGAACCATGTTTCTGTGAATAACTCCTGAACCGTAAGTCCTAGACGCTCGCTCTTGGCTGCATTCGATTCAGCTCGTGGCAGCCAGTCTAAAAAACACTATCTTGGACTTCTCTGCTTGTTTCCCAGGCGAGCAATTGGCAGCATGTTCAGAACCATGTTTCTGTGAATAACTCCTGAACCGTAAGTCCTAGACGCTCGCTCTTGGCTGCATTCGATTCAGCTCGTGGCAGCCAGTCTAAAAAACACTATCTTGGACTTCTCTGCATGTTTCCCAGGCGAGCAATTGGCAGCATGTTCAGAACCATGTTTCTGTGAATAACTCCTGAACCGTAAGTCCTAGACGCTCGCTCTTGGCTGCATTCGATTCAGCTCGTGGCAGCCAGTCTAAAAAACACTATCTTGGACTTCTCTGCATGTTTCCCAGGCGAGCAATTGGCAGCATGTTCAGAACCATGTTTCTGTGAATAACTCCTGAACCGTAAGTCCTAGACGCTCGCTCTTGGCTGCATTCGATTCAGCTCGTGGCAGCCAGTCTAAAAAACACTATCTTGGACTTCTCTGCATGTTCCTAAGGCAAATGTTTCTAAAGCTAATTCTTGAACCGTAAGTCCTAGACGCTCGATCTTGGCGGCATTCGTCTCAGCGCCACGCAATTAGTATAGGAGCACTGTGTTTGACTTCTCTGGATGTTTCCCAGGCGAGTTATTGACAAGTAAATCCTAGACGCTCGATCTTGGTTATTTTCGCTTTCGCGGCTGGCAGTAAAAGAACCATGTTTCTGTGAATAACTCCTGAACCGTAAGTCCTAGACGCTCGCTCTTGGCTGCATTCGATTCAGCTCGTGGCAGCCAGTCTAAAAAACACTATCTTGGACTTCTCTGCTTGTTTCCCAGGCGAGCAATTGGCAGCATTTTCAGAACCATGTTTCTGTGAATAACTCCTGAACCGTAAGTCCTAGACGCTCGCTCTTGGCTGCATTCGATTCAGCTCGTGGCAGCCAGTCTAAAAAACACTATCTTGGACTTCTCTGCATGTTTCCCAGGCGAGCAATTGGCAGCATGTTCAGAACCATGTTTCTGTGAATAACTCCTGAACCGTAAGTCCTAGACGCTCGCTCTTGGCTGCATTCGATTCAGCTCGTGGCAGCCAGTCTAAAAAACACTATCTTGGACTTCTCTGCATGTTCCTAAGGCAAATGTTTCTAAAGCTAATTCTTGAACCG
The DNA here is from genome assembly GCF_050947455.1 of Rhinoderma darwinii. Classification (NCBI taxonomy): domain Eukaryota; kingdom Metazoa; phylum Chordata; class Amphibia; order Anura; family Rhinodermatidae; genus Rhinoderma; species Rhinoderma darwinii. The sequence goes on along the minus strand of NW_027463488.1, from coordinate 17,096 downwards.
TAAGTCCTAGACGCTCGATCTTGGCGGCATTCGTCTCAGCGCCAGGCAATTAGTATAGGAGCACTGTGTTTGACTTCTCTGGATGTTTCCCAGGCGAGTTATTGACAAGTAAATCCTAGACGCTCGATCTTGGTTATTTTCGCTTTCGCGGCTGGCAGTAAAAGAACCATGTTTCTGTGAATAACTCCTGAACCGTAAGTCCTAGACGCTCGCTCTTGGCTGCATTCGATTCAGCTCGTGGCAGCCAGTCTAAAAAACACTATCTTGGACTTCTCTGCATGTTTCCCAGGCGAGCAATTGGCAGCATGTTCAGAACCATGTTTCTGTGAATAACTCCTGAACCGTAAGTCCTAGACGCTCGCTCTTGGCTGCATTCGATTCAGCTCGTGGCAGCCAGTCTAAAAAACACTATCTTGGACTTCTCTGCATGTTCCTAAGGCAAATGTTTCTAAAGCTAATTCTTGAACCGTAAGTCCTAGACGCTCGATCTTGGCGGCATTCGTCTCAGCGCCAGGCAATTAGTATAGGAGCACTGTGTTTGACTTCTCTGGATGTTTCCCAGGCGAGTTATTGACAAGTAAATCCTAGACGCTCGATCTTGGTTATTTTCGCTTTCGCGGCTGGCAGTAAAAGAACCATGTTTCTGTGAATAACTCCTGAACCGTAAGTCCTAGACGCTCGCTCTTGGCTGCATTCGATTCAGCTCGTGGCAGCCAGTCTAAAAAACACTATCTTGGACTTCTCTGCTTGTTTCCCAGGCGAGCAATTGGCAGCATGTTCAGAACCATGTTTCTGTGAATAACTCCTGAACCGTAAGTCCTAGACGCTCGCTCTTGGCTGCATTCGATTCAGCTCGTGGCAGCCAGTCTAAAAAACACTATCTTGGACTTCTCTGCATGTTTCCCAGGCGAGCAATTGGCAGCATGTTCAGAACCATGTTTCTGTGAATAACTCCTGAACCGTAAGTCCTAGACGCTCGCTCTTGGCTGCATTCGATTCAGCTCGTGGCAGCCAGTCTAAAAAACACTATCTTGGACTTCTCTGCATGTTTCCCAGGCGAGCAATTGGCAGCATGTTCAGAACCATGTTTCTGTGAATAACTCCTGAACCGTAAGTCCTAGACGCTCGCTCTTGGCTGCATTCGATTCAGCTCGTGGCAGCCAGTCTAAAAAACACTATCTTGGACTTCTCTGCATGTTTCCCAGGCGAGCAATTGGCAGCATGTTCAGAACCATGTTTCTGTGAATAACTCCTGAACCGTAAGTCCTAGACGCTCGCTCTTGGCTGCATTCGATTCAGCTCGTGGCAGCCAGTCTAAAAAACACTATCTTGGACTTCTCTGCATGTTCCTAAGGCAAATGTTTCTAAAGCTAATTCTTGAACCGTAAGTCCTAGACGCTCGATCTTGGCGGCATTCGTCTCAGCGCCAGGCAATTAGTATAGGAGCACTGTGTTTGACTTCTCTGGATGTTTCCCAGGCGAGTTATTGACAAGTAAATCCTAGACGCTCGATCTTGGTTATTTTCGCTTTCGCGGCTGGCAGTAAAAGAACCATGTTTCTGTGAATAACTCCTGAACCGTAAGTCCTAGACGCTCGCTCTTGGCTGCATTCGATTCAGCTCGTGGCAGCCAGTCTAAAAAACACTATCTTGGACTTCTCTGCATGTTTCCCAGGCGAGCAATTGGCAGCATGTTCAGAACCATGTTTCTGTGAATAACTCCTGAACCGTAAGTCCTAGACGCTCGCTCTTGGCTGCATTCGATTCAGCTCGTGGCAGCCAGTCTAAAAAACACTATCTTGGACTTCTCTGCATGTTCCTAAGGCAAATGTTTCTAAAGCTAATTCTTGAACCGTAAGTCCTAGACGCTCGATCTTGGCGGCATTCGTCTCAGCGCCAGGCAATTAGTATAGGAGCACTGTGTTTGACTTCTCTGGATGTTTCCCAGGCGAGTTATTGACAAGTAAATCCTAGACGCTCGATCTTGGTTATTTTCGCTTTCGCGGCTGGCAGTAAAAGAACCATGTTTCTGTGAATAACTCCTGAACCGTAAGTCCTAGACGCTCGCTCTTGGCTGCATTCGATTCAGCTCGTGGCAGCCAGTCTAAAAAACACTATCTTGGACTTCTCTGCTTGTTTCCCAGGCGAGCAATTGGCAGCATGTTCAGAACCATGTTTCTGTGAATAACTCCTGAACCGTAAGTCCTAGACGCTCGCTCTTGGCTGCATTCGATTCAGCTCGTGGCAGCCAGTCTAAAAAACACTATCTTGGACTTCTCTGCATGTTTCCCAGGCGAGCAATTGGCAGCATGTTCAGAACCATGTTTCTGTGAATAACTCCTGAACCGTAAGTCCTAGACGCTCGCTCTTGGCTGCATTCGATTCAGCTCGTGGCAGCCAGTCTAAAAAACACTATCTTGGACTTCTCTGCATGTTTCCCAGGCGAGCAATTGGCAGCATGTTCAGAACCATGTTTCTGTGAATAACTCCTGAACCGTAAGTCCTAGACGCTCGCTCTTGGCTGCATTCGATTCAGCTCGTGGCAGCCAGTCTAAAAAACACTATCTTGGACTTCTCTGCATGTTCCTAAGGCAAATGTTTCTAAAGCTAATTCTTGAACCGTAAGTCCTAGACGCTCGATCTTGGCGGCATTCGTCTCAGCGCCACGCAATTAGTATAGGAGCACTGTGTTTGACTTCTCTGGATGTTTCCCAGGCGAGTTATTGACAAGTAAATCCTAGACGCTCGATCTTGGTTATTTTCGCTTTCGCGGCTGGCAGTAAAAGAACCATGTTTCTGTGAATAACTCCTGAACCGTAAGTCCTAGACGCTCGCTCTTGGCTGCATTCGATTCAGCTCGTGGCAGCCAGTCTAAAAAACACTATCTTGGACTTCTCTGCATGTTTCCCAGGCGAGCAATTGGCAGCATGTTCAGAACCATGTTTCTGTGAATAACTCCTGAACCGTAAGTCCTAGACGCTCGCTCTTGGCTGCATTCGATTCAGCTCGTGGCAGCCAGTCTAAAAAACACTATCTTGGACTTCTCTGCATGTTCCTAAGGCAAATGTTTCTAAAGCTAATTCTTGAACCGTAAGTCCTAGACGCTCGATCTTGGCGGCATTCGTCTCAGCGCCACGCAATTAGTATAGGAGCACTGTGTTTGACTTCTCTGGATGTTTCCCAGGCGAGTTATTGACAAGTAAATCCTAGACGCTCGATCTTGGTTATTTTCGCTTTCGCGGCTGGCAGTAAAAGAACCATGTTTCTGTGAATAACTCCTGAACCGTAAGTCCTAGACGCTCGCTCTTGGCTGCATTCGATTCAGCTCGTGGCAGCCAGTCTAAAAAACACTATCTTGGACTTCTCTGCATGTTTCCCAGGCGAGCAATTGGCAGCATGTTCAGAACCATGTTTCTGTGAATAACTCCTGAACCGTAAGTCCTAGACGCTCGCTCTTGGCTGCATTCGATTCAGCTCGTGGCAGCCAGTCTAAAAAACACTATCTTGGACTTCTCTGCATGTTTCCCAGGCGAGCAATTGGCAGCATGTTCAGAACCATGTTTCTGTGAATAACTCCTGAACCGTAAGTCCTAGACGCTCGCTCTTGGCTGCATTCGATTCAGCTCGTGGCAGCCAGTCTAAAAAACACTATCTTGGACTTCTCTGCATGTTCCTAAGGCAAATGTTTCTAAAGCTAATTCTTGAACCGTAAGTCCTAGACGCTCGATCTTGGCGGCATTCGTCTCAGCGCCACGCAATTAGTATAGGAGCACTGTGTTTGACTTCTCTGGATGTTTCCCAGGCGAGTTATTGACAAGTAAATCCTAGACGCTCGATCTTGGTTATTTTCGCTTTCGCGGCTGGCAGTAAAAGAACCATGTTTCTGTGAATAACTCCTGAACCGTAAGTCCTAGACGCTCGCTCTTGGCTGCATTCGATTCAGCTCGTGGCAGCCAGTCTAAAAAACACTATCTTGGACTTCTCTGCATGTTTCCCAGGCGAGCAATTGGCAGCATGTTCAGAACCATGTTTCTGTGAATAACTCCTGAACCGTAAGTCCTAGACGCTCGCTCTTGGCTGCATTCGATTCAGCTCGTGGCAGCCAGTCTAAAAAACACTATCTTGGACTTCTCTGCATGTTTCCCAGGCGAGAAATTGGCAGCATGTTCAGAACCATGTTTCTGTGAATAACTCCTGAACCGTAAGTCCTAGACGCTCGCTCTTGGCTGCATTCGATTCAGCTCGTGGCAGCCAGTCTAAAAAACACTATCTTGGACTTCTCTGCATGTTTCCCAGGCGAGCAATTGGCAGCATGTTCAGAACCATGTTTCTGTGAATAACTCCTGAACCGTAAGTCCTAGACGCTCGCTCTTGGCTGCATTCGATTCAGCTCGTGGCAGCCAGTCTAAAAAACACTATCTTGGACTTCTCTGCATGTTTCCCAGTCGAGAAATTGGCAGCATGTTCAAAACCATGTTTCTGTGAATAACTCCTGAACCGTAAGTCCTAGACGCTCGATCTTGGCGGCATTCGTCTCAGCGCCTGGCAATTAGTATAGGAGCACTGTGTTTGACTTCTCTGGATGTTTCCCAGGCGAGTTATTGACAAGTAAATCCTAGACGCTCGATCTTGGTTATTTTCGCTTTCGCGGCTGGCAGTAAAAGAACCATGTTTCTGTGAATAACTCCTGAACCGTAAGTCCTAGACGCTCGCTCTTGGCTGCATTCGATTCAGCTCGTGGCAGCCAGTCTAAAAAACACTATCTTGGACTTCTCTGCATGTTTCCCAGGCGAGAAATTGGCAGCATGTTCAGAACCATGTTTCTGTGAATAACTCCTGAACCGTAAGTCCTAGACGCTCGATCTTGGCGGCATTCGTCTCAGCGCCTGGCAATTAGTATAGGAGCACTGTGTTTGACTTCTCTGGATGTTTCCCAGGCGAGTTATTGACAAGTAAATCCTAGACGCTCGATCTTGGTTATTTTCGCTTTCGCGGCTGGCAGTAAAAGAACCATGTTTCTGTGAATAACTCCTGAACCGTAAGTCCTAGACGCTCGCTCTTGGCTGCATTCGATTCAGCTCGTGGCAGCCAGTCTAAAAAACACTATCTTGGACTTCTCTGCATGTTTCCCAGGCGAGCAATTGGCAGCATGTTCAGAACCATGTTTCTGTGAATAACTCCTGAACCGTAAGTCCTAGACGCTCGCTCTTGGCTGCATTCGATTCAGCTCGTGGCAGCCAGTCTAAAAAACACTATCTTGGACTTCTCTGCATGTTTCCCAGACGAGCAATTGGCAGCATGTTCAGAACCATGTTTCTGTGAATAACTCCTGAACCGTAAGTCCTAGACGCTCGCTCTTGGCTGCATTCGATTCAGCTCGTGGCAGCCAGTCTAAAAAACACTATCTTGGACTTCTCTGCATGTTTCCCAGGCGAGCAATTGGCAGCATGTTCAGAACCATGTTTCTGTGAATAACTCCTGAACCGTAAGTCCTAGACGCTCGCTCTTGGCTGCATTCGATTCAGCTCGTGGCAGCCAGTCTAAAAAACACTATCTTGGACTTCTCTGCATGTTCCTAAGGCAAATGTTTCTAAAGCTAATTCTTGAACCGTAAGTCCTAGACGCTCGATCTTGGCGGCATTCGTCTCAGCGCCACGCAATTAGTATAGGAGCACTGTGTTTGACTTCTCTGGATGTTTCCCAGGCGAGTTATTGACAAGTAAATCCTAGACGCTCGATCTTGGTTATTTTCGCTTTCGCGGCTGGCAGTAAAAGAACCATGTTTCTGTGAATAACTCCTGAACCGTAAGTCCTAGACGCTCGCTCTTGGCTGCATTCGATTCAGCTCGTGGCAGCCAGTCTAAAAAACACTATCTTGGACTTCTCTGCTTGTTTCCCAGGCGAGCAATTGGCAGCATTTTCAGAACCATGTTTCTGTGAATAACTCCTGAACCGTAAGTCCTAGACGCTCGCTCTTGGCTGCATTCGATTCAGCTCGTGGCAGCCAGTCTAAAAAACACTATCTTGGACTTCTCTGCATGTTTCCCAGGCGAGCAATTGTCAGCATGTTCAGAACCATGTTTCTGTGAATAACTCCTGAACCGTAAGTCCTAGACGCTCGCTCTTGGCTGCATTCGATTCAGCTCGTGGCAGCCAGTCTAAAAAACACTATCTTGGACTTCTCTGCATGTTTCCCAGGCGAGCAATTGGCAGCATGTTCAGAACCATGTTTCTGTGAATAACTCCTGAACCGTAAGTCCTAGACGCTCGCTCTTGGCTGCATTCGATTCAGCTCGTGGCAGCCAGTCTAAAAAACACTATCTTGGACTTCTCTGCATGTTTCCCAGGCGAGCAATTGGCAGCATGTTCAGAACCATGTTTCTGTGAATAACTCCTGAACCGTAAGTCCTAGACGCTCGCTCTTGGCTGCATTCGATTCAGCTCGTGGCAGCCAGTCTAAAAAACACTATCTTGGACTTCTCTGCATGTTTCCCAGGCGAGCAATTGGCAGCATGTTCAGAACCATGTTTCTGTGAATAACTCCTGAACCGTAAGTCCTAGACGCTCGCTCTTGGCTGCATTCGATTCAGCTCGTGGCAGCCAGTCTAAAAAACACTATCTTGGACTTCTCTGCATGTTCCTAAGGCAAATGTTTCTAAAGCTAATTCTTGAACCGTAAGTCCTAGACGCTCGATCTTGGCGGCATTCGTCTCAGCGCCAGGCAATTAGTATAGGAGCACTGTGTTTGACTTCTCTGGATGTTTCCCAGGCGAGTTATTGACAAGTAAATCCTAGACGCTCGATCTTGGTTATTTTCGCTTTCGCGGCTGGCAGTAAAAGAACCATGTTTCTGTGAATAACTCCTGAACCGTAAGTCCTAGACGCTCGCTCTTGGCTGCATTCGATTCAGCTCGTGGCAGCCAGTCTAAAAAACACTATCTTGGACTTCTCTGCATGTTTCCCAGGCGAGCAATTGGCAGCATGTTCAGAACCATGTTTCTGTGAATAACTCCTGAACCGTAAGTCCTAGACGCTCGCTCTTGGCTGCATTCGATTCAGCTCGTGGCAGCCAGTCTAAAAAACACTATCTTGGACTTCTCTGCATGTTCCTAAGGCAAATGTTTCTAAAGCTAATTCTTGAACCGTAAGTCCTAGACGCTCGATCTTGGCGGCATTCGTCTCAGCGCCAGGCAATTAGTATAGGAGCACTGTGTTTGACTTCTCTGGATGTTTCCCAGGCGAGTTATTGACAAGTAAATCCTAGACGCTCGATCTTGGTTATTTTCGCTTTCGCGGCTGGCAGTAAAAGAACCATGTTTCTGTGAATAACTCCTGAACCGTAAGTCCTAGACGCTCGCTCTTGGCTGCATTCGATTCAGCTCGTGGCAGCCAGTCTAAAAAACACTATCTTGGACTTCTCTGCTTGTTTCCCAGGCGAGCAATTGGCAGCATGTTCAGAACCATGTTTCTGTGAATAACTCCTGAACCGTAAGTCCTAGACGCTCGCTCTTGGCTGCATTCGATTCAGCTCGTGGCAGCCAGTCTAAAAAACACTATCTTGGACTTCTCTGCATGTTTCCCAGGCGAGCAATTGGCAGCATGTTCAGAACCATGTTTCTGTGAATAACTCCTGAACCGTAAGTCCTAGACGCTCGCTCTTGGCTGCATTCGATTCAGCTCGTGGCAGCCAGTCTAAAAAACACTATCTTGGACTTCTCTGCATGTTTCCCAGGCGAGCAATTGGCAGCATGTTCAGAACCATGTTTCTGTGAATAACTCCTGAACCGTAAGTCCTAGACGCTCGCTCTTGGCTGCATTCGATTCAGCTCGTGGCAGCCAGTCTAAAAAACACTATCTTGGACTTCTCTGCATGTTCCTAAGGCAAATGTTTCTAAAGCTAATTCTTGAACCGTAAGTCCTAGACGCTCGATCTTGGCGGCATTCGTCTCAGCGCCACGCAATTAGTATAGGAGCACTGTGTTTGACTTCTCTGGATGTTTCCCAGGCGAGTTATTGACAAGTAAATCCTAGACGCTCGATCTTGGTTATTTTCGCTTTCGCGGCTGGCAGTAAAAGAACCATGTTTCTGTGAATAACTCCTGAACCGTAAGTCCTAGACGCTCGCTCTTGGCTGCATTCGATTCAGCTCGTGGCAGCCAGTCTAAAAAACACTATCTTGGACTTCTCTGCATGTTTCCCAGGCGAGCAATTGGCAGCATGTTCAGAACCATGTTTCTGTGAATAACTCCTGAACCGTAAGTCCTAGACGCTCGCTCTTGGCTGCATTCGATTCAGCTCGTGGCAGCCAGTCTAAAAAACACTATCTTGGACTTCTCTGCATGTTTCCCAGGCGAGCAATTGGCAGCATGTTCAGAACCATGTTTCTGTGAATAACTCCTGAACCGTAAGTCCTAGACGCTCGCTCTTGGCTGCATTCGATTCAGCTCGTGGCAGCCAGTCTAAAAAACACTATCTTGGACTTCTCTGCATGTTCCTAAGGCAAATGTTTCTAAAGCTAATTCTTGAACCGTAAGTCCTAGACGCTCGATCTTGGCGGCATTCGTCTCAGCGCCACGCAATTAGTATAGGAGCACTGTGTTTGACTTCTCTGGATGTTTCCCAGGCGAGTTATTGACAAGTAAATCCTAGACGCTCGATCTTGGTTATTTTCGCTTTCGCGGCTGGCAGTAAAAGAACCATGTTTCTGTGAATAACTCCTGAACCGTAAGTCCTAGACGCTCGCTCTTGGCTGCATTCGATTCAGCTCGTGGCAGCCAGTCTAAAAAACACTATCTTGGACTTCTCTGCTTGTTTCCCAGGCGAGCAATTGGCAGCATTTTCAGAACCATGTTTCTGTGAATAACTCCTGAACCGTAAGTCCTAGACGCTCGCTCTTGGCTGCATTCGATTCAGCTCGTGGCAGCCAGTCTAAAAAACACTATCTTGGACTTCTCTGCATGTTTCCCAGGCGAGCAATTGTCAGCATGTTCAGAACCATGTTTCTGTGAATAACTCCTGAACCGTAAGTCCTAGACGCTCGCTCTTGGCTGCATTCGATTCAGCTCGTGGCAGCCAGTCTAAAAAACACTATCTTGGACTTCTCTGCATGTTTCCCAGGCGAGCAATTGGCAGCATGTTCAGAACCATGTTTCTGTGAATAACTCCTGAACCGTAAGTCCTAGACGCTCGCTCTTGGCTGCATTCGATTCAGCTCGTGGCAGCCAGTCTAAAAAACACTATCTTGGACTTCTCTGCATGTTTCCCAGGCGAGCAATTGGCAGCATGTTCAGAACCATGTTTCTGTGAATAACTCCTGAACCGTAAGTCCTAGACGCTCGCTCTTGGCTGCATTCGATTCAGCTCGTGGCAGCCAGTCTAAAAAACACTATCTTGGACTTCTCTGCATGTTTCCCAGGCGAGCAATTGGCAGCATGTTCAGAACCATGTTTCTGTGAATAACTCCTGAACCGTAAGTCCTAGACGCTCGCTCTTGGCTGCATTCGATTCAGCTCGTGGCAGCCAGTCTAAAAAACACTATCTTGGACTTCTCTGCATGTTTCCCAGGCGAGAAATTGGCAGCATGTTCAGAACCATGTTTCTGTGAATAACTCCTGAACCGTAAGTCCTAGACGCTCGATCTTGGCGGCATTCGATTCAGCTCGTGGCAGCCAGTCTAAAAAACACTATCTTGGACTTCTCTGCATGTTCCTAAGGCAAATGTTTCTAAAGCTAATTCTTGAACCGTAAGTCCTAGACGCTCGATCTTGGCGGCATTCGTCTCAGCGCCAGGCAATTAGTATAGGAGCACTGTGTTTGACTTCTCTGGATGTTTCCCAGGCGAGTTATTGACAAGTAAATCCTAGACGCTCGATCTTGGTTATTTTCGCTTTCGCGGCTGGCAGTAAAAGAACCATGTTTCTGTGAATAACTCCTGAACCGTAAGTCCTAGACGCTCGCTCTTGGCTGCATTCGATTCAGCTCGTGGCAGCCAGTCTAAAAAACACTATCTTGGACTTCTCTGCTTGTTTCCCAGGCGAGCAATTGGCAGCATGTTCAGAACCATGTTTCTGTGAATAACTCCTGAACCGTAAGTCCTAGACGCTCGCTCTTGGCTGCATTCGATTCAGCTCGTGGCAGCCAGTCTAAAAAACACTATCTTGGACTTCTCTGCATGTTTCCCAGGCGAGCAATTGGCAGCATGTTCAGAACCATGTTTCTGTGAATAACTCCTGAACCGTAAGTCCTAGACGCTCGCTCTTGGCTGCATTCGATTCAGCTCGTGGCAGCCAGTCTAAAAAACACTATCTTGGACTTCTCTGCATGTTTCCCAGGCGAGCAATTGGCAGCATGTTCAGAACCATGTTTCTGTGAATAACTCCTGAACCGTAAGTCCTAGACGCTCGCTCTTGGCTGCATTCGATTCAGCTCGTGGCAGCCAGTCTAAAAAAACACTATCTTGGACTTCTCTGCATGTTCCTAAGGCAAATGTTTCTAAAGCTAATTCTTGAACCGTAAGTCCTAGACGCTCGATCTTGGCGGCATTCGTCTCAGCGCCACGCAATTAGTATAGGAGCACTGTGTTTGACTTCTCTGGATGTTTCCCAGGCGAGTTATTGACAAGTAAATCCTAGACGCTCGATCTTGGTTATTTTCGCTTTCGCGGCTGGCAGTAAAAGAACCATGTTTCTGTGAATAACTCCTGAACCGTAAGTCCTAGACGCTCGCTCTTGGCTGCATTCGATTCAGCTCGTGGCAGCCAGTCTAAAAAACACTATCTTGGACTTCTCTGCATGTTTCCCAGGCGAGCAATTGGCAGCATGTTCAGAACCATGTTTCTGTGAATAACTCCTGAACCGTAAGTCCCTAGACGCTCGCTCTTGGCTGCATTCGATTCAGCTCGTGGCAGCCAGTCTAAAAAACACTATCTTGGACTTCTCTGCATGTTTCCCAGGCGAGCAATTGGCAGCATGTTCAGAACCATGTTTCTGTGAATAACTCCTGAACCGTAAGTCCTAGACGCTCGCTCTTGGCTGCATTCGATTCAGCTCGTGGCAGCCAGTCTAAAAAACACTATCTTGGACTTCTCTGCATGTTCCTAAGGCAAATGTTTCTAAAGCTAATTCTTGAACCGTAAGTCCTAGACGCTCGATCTTGGCGGCATTCGTCTCAGCGCCACGCAATTAGTATAGGAGCACTGTGTTTGACTTCTCTGGATGTTTCCCAGGCGAGTTATTGACAAGTAAATCCTAGACGCTCGATCTTGGTTATTTTCGCTTTCGCGGCTGGCAGTAAAAGAACCATGTTTCTGTGAATAACTCCTGAACCGTAAGTCCTAGACGCTCGCTCTTGGCTGCATTCGATTCAGCTCGTGGCAGCCAGTCTAAAAAACACTATCTTGGACTTCTCTGCTTGTTTCCCAGGCGAGCAATTGGCAGCATGTTCAGAACCATGTTTCTGTGAATAACTCCTGAACCGTAAGTCCTAGACGCTCGCTCTTGGCTGCATTCGATTCAGCTCGTGGCAGCCAGTCTAAAAAACACTATCTTGGACTTCTCTGCATGTTTCCCAGGCGAGCAATTGGCAGCATGTTCAGAACCATGTTTCTGTGAATAACTCCTGAACCGTAAGTCCTAGACGCTCGCTCTTGGCTGCATTCGATTCAGCTCGTGGCAGCCAGTCTAAAAAACACTATCTTGGACTTCTCTGCATGTTTCCCAGGCGAGCAATTGGCAGCATGTTCAGAACCATGTTTCTGTGAATAACTCCTGAACCGTAAGTCCTAGACGCTCGCTCTTGGCTGCATTCGATTCAGCTCGTGGCAGCCAGTCTAAAAAACACTATCTTGGACTTCTCTGCATGTTCCTAAGGCAAATGTTTCTAAAGCTAATTCTTGAACCGTAAGTCCTAGACGCTCGATCTTGGCGGCATTCGTCTCAGCGCCACGCAATTAGTATAGGAGCACTGTGTTTGACTTCTCTGGATGTTTCCCAGGCGAGTTATTGACAAGTAAATCCTAGACGCTCGATCTTGGTTATTTTCGCTTTCGCGGCTGGCAGTAAAAGAACCATGTTTCTGTGAATAACTCCTGAACCGTAAGTCCTAGACGCTCGCTCTTGGCTGCATTCGATTCAGCTCGTGGCAGCCAGTCTAAAAAACACTATCTTGGACTTCTCTGCTTGTTTCCCAGGCGAGCAATTGGCAGCATTTTCAGAACCATGTTTCTGTGAATAACTCCTGAACCGTAAGTCCTAGACGCTCGCTCTTGGCTGCATTCGATTCAGCTCGTGGCAGCCAGTCTAAAAAACACTATCTTGGACTTCTCTGCATGTTTCCCAGGCGAGCAATTGTCAGCATGTTCAGAACCATGTTTCTGTGAATAACTCCTGAACCGTAAGTCCTAGACGCTCGCTCTTGGCTGCATTCGATTCAGCTCGTGGCAGCCAGTCTAAAAAACACTATCTTGGACTTCTCTGCATGTTTCCCAGGCGAGCAATTGGCAGCATGTTCAGAACCATGTTTCTGTGAATAACTCCTGAACCGTAAGTCCTAGACGCTCGCTCTTGGCTGCATTCGATTCAGCTCGTGGCAGCCAGTCTAAAAAACACTATCTTGGACTTCTCTGCATGTTTCCCAGGCGAGCAATTGGCAGCATGTTCAGAACCATGTTTCTGTGAATAACTCCTGAACCGTAAGTCCTAGACGCTCGCTCTTGGCTGCATTCGATTCAGCTCGTGGCAGCCAGTCTAAAAAACACTATCTTGGACTTCTCTGCATGTTTCCCAGGCGAGCAATTGGCAGCATGTTCAGAACCATGTTTCTGTGAATAACTCCTGAACCGTAAGTCCTAGACGCTCGCTCTTGGCTGCATTCGATTCAGCTCGTGGCAGCCAGTCTAAAAAACACTATCTTGGACTTCTCTGCATGTTCCTAAGGCAAATGTTTCTAAAGCTAATTCTTGAACCGTAAGTCCTAGACGCTCGATCTTGGCGGCATTCGTCTCAGCGCCAGGCAATTAGTATAGGAGCACTGTGTTTGACTTCTCTGGATGTTTCCCAGGCGAGTTATTGACAAGTAAATCCTAGACGCTCGATCTTGGTTATTTTCGCTTTCGCGGCTGGCAGTAAAAGAACCATGTTTCTGTGAATAACTCCTGAACCGTAAGTCCTAGACGCTCGCTCTTGGCTGCATTCGATTCAGCTCGTGGCAGCCAGTCTAAAAAACACTATCTTGGACTTCTCTGCATGTTTCCCAGGCGAGCAATTGGCAGCATGTTCAGAACCATGTTTCTGTGAATAACTCCTGAACCGTAAGTCCTAGACGCTCGCTCTTGGCTGCATTCGATTCAGCTCGTGGCAGCCAGTCTAAAAAACACTATCTTGGACTTCTCTGCATGTTCCTAAGGCAAATGTTTCTAAAGCTAATTCTTGAACCGTAAGTCCTAGACGCTCGATCTTGGCGGCATTCGTCTCAGCGCCAGGCAATTAGTATAGGAGCACTGTGTTTGACTTCTCTGGATGTTTCCCAGGCGAGTTATTGACAAGTAAATCCTAGACGCTCGATCTTGGTTATTTTCGCTTTCGCGGCTGGCAGTAAAAGAACAATGTTTCTGTGAATAACTCCTGAACCGTAAGTCCTAGACGCTCGCTCTTGGCTGCATTCGATTCAGCTCGTGGCAGCCAGTCTAAAAAACACTATCTTGGACTTCTCTGCTTGTTTCCCAGGCGAGCAATTGGCAGCATGTTCAGAACCATGTTTCTGTGAATAACTCCTGAACCGTAAGTCCTAGACGCTCGCTCTTGGCTGCATTCGATTCAGCTCGTGGCAGCCAGTCTAAAAAACACTATCTTGGACTTCTCTGCATGTTTCCCAGGCGAGCAATTGGCAGCATGTTCAGAACCATGTTTCTGTGAATAACTCCTGAACCGTAAGTCCTAGACGCTCGCTCTTGGCTGCATTCGATTCAGCTCGTGGCAGCCAGTCTAAAAAACACTATCTTGGACTTCTCTGCATGTTTCCCAGGCGAGCAATTGGCAGCATGTTCAGAACCATGTTTCTGTGAATAACTCCTGAACCGTAAGTCCTAGACGCTCGCTCTTGGCTGCATTCGATTCAGCTCGTGGCAGCCAGTCTAAAAAACACTATCTTGGACTTCTCTGCATGTTTCCCAGGCGAGCAATTGGCAGCATGTTCAGAACCATGTTTCTGTGAATAACTCCTGAACCGTAAGTCCTAGACGCTCGCTCTTGGCTGCATTCGATTCAGCTCGTGGCAGCCAGTCTAAAAAACACTATCTTGGACTTCTCTGCATGTTTCCCAGGCGAGAAATTGGCAGCATGTTCAGAACCATGTTTCTGTGAATAACTCCTGAACCGTAAGTCCTAGACGCTCGCTCTTGGCTGCATTCGATTCAGCTCGTGGCAGCCAGTCTAAAAAACACTATCTTGGACTTCTCTGCATGTTTCCCAGGCGAGCAATTGGCAGCATGTTCAGAACCATGTTTCTGTGAATAACTCCTGAACCGTAAGTCCTAGACGCTCGCTCTTGGCTGCATTCGATTCAGCTCGTGGCAGCCAGTCTAAAAAACACTATCTTGGACTTCTCTGCATGTTTCCCAGGCGAGAAATTGGCAGCATGTTCAAAACCATGTTTCTGTGAATAACTCCTGAACCGTAAGTCCTAGACGCTCGATCTTGGCGGCATTCGTCTCAGCGCCTGGCAATTAGTATAGGAGCACTGTGTTTGACTTCTCTGGATGTTTCCCAGGCGAGTTATTGACAAGTAAATCCTAGACGCTCGATCTTGGTTATTTTCGCTTTCGCGGCTGGCAGTAAAAGAACCATGTTTCTGTGAATAACTCCTGAACCGTAAGTCCTAGACGCTCGCTCTTGGCTGCATTCGATTCAGCTCGTGGCAGCCAGTCTAAAAAACACTATCTTGGACTTCTCTGCATGTTTCCCAGGCGAGAAATTGGCAGCATGTTCAGAACCATGTTTCTGTGAATAACTCCTGAACCGTAAGTCCTAGACGCTCGATCTTGGCGGCATTCGTCTCAGCGCCTGGCAATTAGTATAGGAGCACTGTGTTTGACTTCTCTGGATGTTTCCCAGGCGAGTTATTGACAAGTAAATCCTAGACGCTCGATCTTGGTTATTTTCGCTTTCGCGGCTGGCAGTAAAAGAACCATGTTTCTGTGAATAACTCCTGAACCGTAAGTCCTAGACGCTCGCTCTTGGCTGCATTCGATTCAGCTCGTGGCAGCCAGTCTAAAAAACACTATCTTGGACTTCTCTGCATGTTTCCCAGGCGAGCAATTGGCAGCATGTTCAGAACCATGTTTCTGTGAATAACTCCTGAACCGTAAGTCCTAGACGCTCGCTCTTGGCTGCATTCGATTCAGCTCGTGGCAGCCAGTCTAAAAAACACTATCTTGGACTTCTCTGCATGTTTCCCAGGCGAGCAATTGGCAGCATGTTCAGAACCATGTTTCTGTGAATAACTCCTGAACCGTAAGTCCTAGACGCTCGCTCTTGGCTGCATTCGATTCAGCTCGTGGCAGCCAGTCTAAAAAACACTATCTTGGACTTCTCTGCATGTTCCTAAGGCAAATGTTTCTAAAGCTAATTCTTAAACCGTAAGTCCTAGACGCTCGATCTTGGCGGCATTCGTCTCAGCGCCACGCAATTAGTATAGGAGCACTGTGTTTGACTTCTCTGGATGTTTCCCAGGCGAGTTATTGACAAGTAAATCCTAGACGCTCGATCTTGGTTATTTTCGCTTTCGCGGCTGGCAGTAAAAGAACCATGTTTCTGTGAATAACTCCTGAACCGTAAGTCCTAGACGCTCGCTCTTGGCTGCATTCGATTCAGCTCGTGGCAGCCAGTCTAAAAAACACTATCTTGGACTTCTCTGCTTGTTTCCCAGGCGAGCAATTGGCAGCATTTTCAGAACCATGTTTCTGTGAATAACTCCTGAACCGTAAGTCCTAGACGCTCGCTCTTGGCTGCATTCGATTCAGCTCGTGGCAGCCAGTCTAAAAAACACTATCTTGGACTTCTCTGCATGTTTCCCAGGCGAGCAATTGTCAGCATGTTCAGAACCATGTTTCTGTGAATAACTCCTGAACCGTAAGTCCTAGACGCTCGCTCTTGGCTGCATTCGATTCAGCTCGTGGCAGCCAGTCTAAAAAACACTATCTTGGACTTCTCTGCATGTTTCCCAGGCGAGCAATTGGCAGCATGTTCAGAACCATGTTTCTGTGAATAACTCCTGAACCGTAAGTCCTAGACGCTCGCTCTTGGCTGCATTCGATTCAGCTCGTGGCAGCCAGTCTAAAAAACACTATCTTGGACTTCTCTGCATGTTTCCCAGGCGAGCAATTGGCAGCATGTTCAGAACCATGTTTCTGTGAATAACTCCTGAACCGTAAGTCCTAGACGCTCGCTCTTGGCTGCATTCGATTCAGCTCGTGGCAGCCAGTCTAAAAAACACTATCTTGGACTTCTCTGCATGTTTCCCAGGCGAGCAATTGGCAGCATGTTCAGAACCATGTTTCTGTGAATAACTCCTGAACCGTAAGTCCTAGACGCTCGCTCTTGGCTGCATTCGATTCAGCTCGTGGCAGCCAGTCTAAAAAACACTATCTTGGACTTCTCTGCATGTTCCTAAGGCAAATGTTTCTAAAGCTAATTCTTGAACCGTAAGTCCTAGACGCTCGATCTTGGCGGCATTCGTCTCAGCGCCAGGCAATTAGTATAGGAGCACTGTGTTTGACTTCTCTGGATGTTTCCCAGGCGAGTTATTGACAAGTAAATCCTAGACGCTCGATCTTGGTTATTTTCGCTTTCGCGGCTGGCAGTAAAAGAACCATGTTTCTGTGAATAACTCCTGAACCGTAAGTCCTAGACGCTCGCTCTTGGCTGCATTCGATTCAGCTCGTGGCAGCCAGTCTAAAAAACACTATCTTGGACTTCTCTGCATGTTTCCCAGGCGAGCAATTGGCAGCATGTTCAGAACCATGTTTCTGTGAATAACTCCTGAACCGTAAGTCCTAGACGCTCGCTCTTGGCTGCATTCGATTCAGCTCGTGGCAGCCAGTCT
>NW_027463487.1:0-38679 GCF_050947455.1 Rhinoderma darwinii | reverse complement strand
GACATGGTGGGGAGCTGATGAGAAGTTGGGGTGCAGAGTATTATGTACAGGCTATAGAGGACATGGTGGGGAGCGGATGAGAAGTTGGGGTGCAGAGTATTATGTACAGGGTATAGGGGACATGGTGGGGAGCGGATGAGAAGTTGGGGTGCAGAGTATTATGTACAGGGTATAGGGGACATGGTGGGGAGCGGATGAGAAGTTGGGGTGCAGAGTATTATGTACAGGGTATAGGGGACATGGTGGGGAGCTGATGAGAAGTTGGGGTGCAGAGTATTATGTACAGGGTATAGAGGACATGGTGGGGAGCTGATGAGAAGTTGGGGTGCAGAGTATTATGTACAGGGTATAGGGGACATGGTGGGGAGCGGATGAGATGTTGGGGTGCAGAGTATTATGTACAGGTTGAAGGATAATTGAGTTTTTTTTCTCACCAGGTTTTGCAGAAGACCGTGTCAGTGGAAAGCAGGAAGTATAATTTCTGGGATCTCGTGCGGACCCGTCAGCTCAGGAAGAACACCTTGTGTCTGGGGGTCATGTGGTAGGAGACCCCTTCACCCTTTCTTCTTGAATGTGAACTTTTTGTATGGGGATGTGATGGTGGAGAGTGGGGCAGAGACGGTGAGGGGTCTGGAGTGATTACATTGATGTCGTGGTGCCCCCTCCTGCGACTTTAGCATCTGCTGTGTGTTATATTGGTCATGAGCGTCAGACTGTCCATATTCGTTCCGAGGTCCCACTATTACACGTCCTGGACTGACAAGTGCTCACCTTTATTACAGGTCAGCGTGTTGGTCCTTAGACTCGCCAGCTGTGGGACTACAATGGAAATCAATTTGCTAATTATTTACTTCAATTTGCTGATGTTGATTTTCAAAACAGGAAAGAATAAGCCCCATGTGCATCAATCCGTCAGTCTCTACGTGTTATATGTATATGGCAAAAAACTGATCTGGCCTTGTTGGAGGTGCTGGGTGGTGGAGGAGAAGACTGTGCCCCTTCTGTAAACCAGGGTGCTCCCAGGTCATGGCTGACACTAGGTTGCCGACCCCTAATACCAGAGTGTTGGACATTTCTGGTATAACACTGGAGCCAGACACAACGAGACCCGATGCAAGACACAATGGGTTAACAATTCGCTCATACAAGACAGTCAATCCAGGACCTTCAGGTTCATCTCTGCCCCGGGCCCGCCATCTTTGCTATAGAGCCCGTCATCTCGGCCACTTCAGGATCCTCCCATATTCTCGTTTTTCTTCAGGTTCAGTCCTGCTTCGGGCCCGTCATCTCTGCCCCGGGCCCGCCATCTTTGCTATAGAGCCCGTCATCTCGGCCACCTTCAGGATCCTCCCATATTCTCGTTTTTCTTCAGGTTCAGTCCTGCTTCGGGCCCGTTATCTCTGCCCCAGGCCCGTCATCTCTGCTGTAGAGCCTGTCATCTCTGCCACCTTCAGGATCCTCCCATATTCTCGTTGTTCTTCAGGTTGTACCCGGCTAAACGCGTAACACACCTTTCACGTGTATTGGTTACACAGACACACAACTGATGATATATACCAAGCACATTTCCCACCATGCACTTCTGCCCCCTATACATTGGCTCCTACAGGTGATTCTGCTGCTAGCACTACACCCAGCAGGGAGACAAGTGAGCACAAGCAAAATACAATCCATTTACAGAACGTTTCACAATATACAATCCGCAAGCTCCTTTCTTTTAGCGCAATGTACTCAGACGACCCCCAGGGGGCTATAACGTTAGGTGACAGGGCTAAGATTATAGGAGAACATTTAGAGGCATAATCTTCACAGGGGACCTGGAGCACAACGAAGGGTTACCATCACTGAAAGTATCTCACATCTCCTTGTCCCACTATAGGAGGAGACTTGCCCTTCCTGAGACGTCGTCACCTCGGCACCTGGACACCTGGTCAGCATATTGGGGCTTCTTTCACAATGCCTAACCACATTACTGTACTCTACAGGGTCCTTTAGAAGGACGTCCATTGCCGAGCACCACCTAACCCAAATGCCATGGCTTTAATTGGATACGAATCACCAGACATCGCAAAGCAGAGTTCTCATGTAGCGGGACCGGCCTGTATCGGCTAAATCGTGGGTGGGGATAGAAACTGCTCAACCAGTCAATCCATCAGATCATCAGTGCGAGTGCTCGGTTGTCCACGTGTGAGGAAAGGCTGAATTTCCATCAGCAGCCCATACATATGGGGATTTATCCCCCTACTACGTGTTGTGGACAGATGACACAAAGAGTTAAATGTAATTGAACTAACCTTATAAAGGCCTTAAGTCCTCCTCTCCCTTCTGTCATCTAAAGACTACACCGAGATGTAGAACTAGGTGTAAGAAAATAATATTCATGGTGTGAGCGGTTGTGGTTGTGGACCACTTCAGGATGGGATGACCCCGACATTAGAAATGAATGACCAAAGGCAGAATCTTCTCCCGCAGAGAAGTCTAATCTGTAACGACGGATGAAGGTATTTGGTGTGCTCCGTGATGCCTCCGGGCAGATACTACCAGTTACTTACTGAGCTCTTTCTGCCCATGAAGTACCTGTGGCTCCAGTCGAATGAGCAGGGACGCCTTCTGGGGAGATCTTCTTTCGCTTCTTCAGCAAGTACTTCTTATCCACCTCGCAATGGTGGATTTGGAGGTTTGCTCTCCCTTCCTTGGGCCACAAGTGAGCACAAATAAAGGATCCACCCTCCGAAACCTTCAGTCCCGGATAAATAGATCCTCAAACAACGTCTTACACGCAGTGTCTGTAACTGCCTCATCTCCTCTGAGGTAGAATCGGCACAGAAATCTGGCAGGACCATCTCTTTCGGCCTAAATGAAGGCACGGTCCGAAGTACCACTTTATCCTCATGAAAGTATAAATAAGTCTCTCTGGCAGTCAAGGCCTGTAGCTCGCTGACCCGCTTGACTCCAGTAATTGCCACCACGAACGCCACCTTCTCAGACAGGATCATTACATCTGCTTCTTTTAGTGGCTCAAAAAGGTGTCAGAGTCTTCTCAAAACTAAAGGTAAATCCCATTTTGGGAAGGGGTCGACCCTATATGGTGGGAGGTGTTGAATGGACACTAGGAACTGTTTAATTAAAGGTTCTCTAGACAGCGATCTGTTCAGGAAGGCTCAGAAAGCGGAAATTGACTCTGATAGTACTTTGGGCCAGCTTCTTTAGAATTTGTCCTGCAAAAATTGGAGGATTTGTCCAATTAATGGTTCCTTTGCTACAAGCTTTCTCTGATCCTGTTTTTAAGGATGGCCACAATACGGATATATTTTGTTGCCGTTTCCTGGGCGCAGCCTGCAGTCTAGAGACCAGTGGGTCTGATAGGCCCATAGTTCTTAATAAAGAGCCTGACAACTTCCATGCTGTCATGCCGAATACTTTCAGGTTCTCAGGCAATCAGCTGTTCTGTAACACTAGGTCCGGACTGAGTTTAAGCCTTCAGTAGGTTCCCTGACTCATTCTCAGGAGCAGGAGAAACCAGGCTCTCCTCGACCAGAATGGTATGATGGCTATTATGAAGGCTTGGTCCTGCCTGACCTTTGCCAGGACTCTTGAGACCATCGGCAAGGGAGGGCACATATATGCAGCTGAAAATTCCACAGGATGGAGAAGGCACCTAGAGCGTATGGTCTGTAGTGACAGTGAATTGAGCAGAATCTCTTGGCTTTGGCATTGGGTCTTGTTGCTATCAGATCAATGTCCGGAAGAACCCATCTCTTCACCAGTTGCGTAAGCACTTCCAGATGGAGGGACATCTTGCGCGTAAATAGATGAAAGTGACTGAGATGGTCTGCCCACATGTTGAGCTCGCCTTTTATGTGAATCGCGGACATCTCTTCTGTGTATGCCTCTCCCACGGTCCAACCCCCCCCCCCCCCACACACACACACTTCTCTTAGAAGTCCTGGGAACCATGTTCCTCCCTGCCGATTTATGTGGTGGCATTGTCTGGCTGGACTATCACAGCTCTGGTCAACAGCAGCTGATGAAATTGGAGTACAGCCATAGAGACTGCACTCAGTTCCCTCATGTTGGAAGATAACGCCCTCTTCTCGAGAGCCCAGAGACCTTGAGCTATACCTCCTGATGGTCATGGAGTCACTACTTGAGCAATTCCCCAGAGTGCAAGTTTATGGAATTGCTATATGAGCAACTCCACCAAAGGCAGCTGGAGATTGTCTGGATCAAGCATAATTGTAAATCAGCTACCTCAAGTCCATCCCCACTCTGGTCAGCAGAGTCTAAGGCTACTCTATGGTCTTCACCAGAGCCTGCTGCAAGGCAGGTTGGATTTGGCCGCATAGGACCCAGGTTGCTTTTACAGAATAAGGTGTTGGACAGGAGGTGCACTTGCAGGCAATACCAAAATGGATAACCAGAAAGCCAGAGGGGTAATAAACAAGCAGAGTTCAAACCAGGAGAAACTAAAAGTCCAAATCGCAAAACAGAAGTATACCAGGAGTTACAGAGGCCAAAACCAGCTGTGAGCAGAATATCCAAATATGTGAGCAGAGGGTAAATCCAAAGACAAAGCTGAAGTCCAGTTCAAAGAGTCCAAGTATTCAAGGTGATACAGGGAGTAACCAGGAGCTTGATCAGACACATGCATTCACAAGAAAATCCCAAGCAACAACCAATAAACTAAACAGACTCCAATGCTCCACCCTTGGCCTTGATAGGTTGCAGACAGAGAAAATAGATTGGCTCTGTATTTCAAACCAGGGCCACCCAGAAGCTTGGCTAGTAGTCATGACAACCTAAAAGTGATGGACGTTTCCTAATACTGATACATGGGCACCCCCCCCCCCATCTGATGGATGCATCTGTAGTGAGGACCACCCACTGAGAAGAAATCATGCTTTTGCCATGTCTCCGGTCTATCCACCAGTGAAGTGCATTCCTGGTCTGCTGAGAATTCCTGTACGTTTAGTCTAGGTAGTCCCTCTGACGGTTCCAAATTTCGAGAGGATCCATCTGCAGTGGCCTGAGATGCATTTGGCCCACAGAACTGCATCTATGGAAGATAACATCAGGCCAAGATCTTGCATGACCTGGCAAATGGACACAGGTCTGGGGTCCAATAATTTCTTTATCTGGAAGGTCAGCGACCTCACTCTCTGAGGTAGGTAGTGGTTCAGAATGCACTGGACCAAGGCAGGTGCACGAATAGGGTCCCAACCCAATCGTATTTGAAGAAGTATTCGGCACACAAAATGTAGTTTTTAAATTCTTCAGGTTTTATTGTATTTGATGACAGAGGCTTAGTGCGTGCGACGTTTCGGTCAGGAGACCTTCATCAGGCACTTAGTTCCACTGGTTCCTGGTGTATCCACGTGTTCGGCGCTACTGTCTGTATGGCGGCTAACCGCTTGTTTTGGCGGTACCGATTTCTTTGCCTGACGAAGACGCATGTCCTGCGTTGAAACGCGTTGCATAATAAATCAACTCATGATTACTCATCTGCCTTTTCTTCATATCAAGTAGCGCTCTCCAAAAAATATCTAGTTTTATATATATATTTCACTGAAATATACTACCCTTACTCTCCTGCGGCTCAATCACATTGATGCCGGTACCTGGATACGGAAAGCTGCAACCTGGCTTCATCTAACGGACTTTTACATTAAGCTGTACCTGCCAGTACTAGCTTTTATGGTTTATCTTGCACCATGTGGTGCTGTGTATGTTTTTCTCTCTTCAGATACTGATGATAGGTAACAGACTCAGGATTCAGGGTACAGAACCTTCGCAGGATAACATTAGGTTTGTCCAACTTTCCTCATGCACTAGGGCAAAGGGCACGCTCACTTATAAGGCCCTGGGTGTGCAGGGATAGGCTGGGGACACTTTTACTGGTGTGCGTGCACCCTACAGGCACAGCACAAGGGAGGAGGCAGGGAGCGGAGCGCATCGGCATCTCTGGGAAGGCGGCGAGGATAAACAGACCGACGGCCGCTGCTGCCGGTAGGAGAGAGATGCTGGCAGTCAGCGGCCACCGGTGCTGCAACGTGCACTAGAGGAATCTTCCTTGGAGGAGGAAGGGCCACAGCTCCTGAAAATCCTCACCGGGTTCCTTATTAGATAATTTGACAAAGTCCTTGTTAGAGTCATTTCTCCACTTTTAGAAGTTATCGAGGATCAGAAATTTCACCGGCCGGGAGATAAGAACTAATACGAGACACCAGGTAGCGTATAATGGAATCTGAGGGATGTCCCACACTTTTCCTGATTTCTAACAAAAGGTTTAACAGAAAACATTATGAGGAAGCTCCAATCATTCGACGAGGATCGACAAGACTCAAGTGTTGACAACCAACTGAAATAGGCAAAGAGAAGTAGGATAAAGCTTACGTTACTGCAGGAAAGAAACGGAAGGGGATTTCTATCATTCTCCTAGCGTGCTGTAACGTGTGTCTACTGATAAGCCACTGACTGAGCTCCACGGCCGTCCACATTCTACTTGGATAACCCTATAAACACAGATTCATCTTAGAAGTGGAATTACCAGAAAATGATTTGAATTCATTGATTACTCTTACAGTCCTTTACCCGACAGACCTGACTCTCAAATAATCTCCTAAACTACGTACATAGATAGATAGATAGATAGATAGATAGACACATAGACACATAGACACATAGAGAGATACATAGACACATAAATACAT
Source organism: Rhinoderma darwinii (assembly GCF_050947455.1). NCBI lineage: Eukaryota > Metazoa > Chordata > Amphibia > Anura > Rhinodermatidae > Rhinoderma > Rhinoderma darwinii. The sequence goes on along the minus strand of NW_027463487.1, from coordinate 31,969 downwards.
AGATACATACATAGATACATAGATACATAGATACATAGATAGATACATAGATACATAGATACATAGATACATAGATAGATACATAGATACATAGATACATAGATAGATACATAGATACATAGATAGATACATAGATACATAGATAGATACATAGACACATAAATACATAGATACATACAAGGAAATCCAAGTCAATGATTACAGTCGTCAGGATCAGCATCACAATTCCTTCATGATAAATGGTGTCTCTTTAAGATGGCGCTTACAGAAAGGGGAGGGCATACGCATACCTTCCAACATTCAAGTATCACAAAGAGGGACAACCAATACGGCACGGGCCCATTTTTTCCTTTTAAACCATGCCTTTAGCCATGCCCAATCTCCGCCCATATACACCCGGTTCAGCCCACACAATATCATGCTCCCATAGTGCCTCCCCACAGTATAATTCCCCATAGATGCCCCCACACAGTATAATGCCCCATAGCTGCCCCCATACAGTATAATTCCCCCATAGATGCACCCATACAGTATAATGTCCCCACAGCTGCCTCCACACAGTATAATGTCCCCATAGTTGCCCCCACACCGTATAATGCCCCATAGATGCACCCATACAGTACAATTCCCCATAGCTGCCTCCACACAGTATAATTCCCCCATAGATGCACCCATACAGTATAATGCCCCCATAGCTGCCCCCATACAGTATAATTCCCCCATAGATGCACCCATACAGTATAATTCCCCATAGCTGCCCCCATACAGTATAATTCCCCCATAGATGCACCCATACAGTACAATTCCCCATAGATGCACCCATACAGTACAATTCCCCATAGATGCACCCATACAGTATAATGCCCCATAGATGCACCCATACAGTATAATGCCCCATAGATGCACCCATACAGTATAATGCCCCATAGCTGCCTCCATACAGTATAATGCCCCACAGATGCACCCATACAGTATAATGCCCCCATATAGTATAATGCCCCATATGTGCCACCATACAGTATAATTCTCCCATATATGCACCCATACAGTATAATGCCCCCATATAGTATAATGCCCCATAGCTGCCACCATACAGTATAATTCTCCCATAGATGCACCCATATAGTATAATACCCCCATATAGTATAATGCCCCCATGTCGTATAATGTCCCATAGATGCCACCATACATTATAATGCCCCATAGCTTTCCCCACACAGTATAATGTCCCCATAGCTGCCTCCACACAGTATAATGCCCCATAGCTGCCTCCACACAGTATAATGTCCCCATAGCTGCCCCCACACAGTATAATGCCCCCATAGCTGCCTCCACACAGTATAATGTCCCCATAGCTGCCTCCACACAGTATAATGCCCCCATAGCTGCCCCCACACAGTATAATGCCCCCATAGCTGCCTCCACACAGTATAATGCCCCCATAGCTGCCTCCACACAGTATAATGCCCCATAGCTGCCTCCACACAGTATAATGCTCCCACAGAAGCCCCCATACCGTATTATGTCCCCACAGATGCCCCCATATAGTATAATGCCGCCTTAGCTGCCCCCATACAGTATAGTCACGTCTCTCATCACATTTCTCAGTAATAATGGATAGTGGAGTCAGGTCTCTTATAGAGGAAGCTTCCCCAATAAATAACAAAAACAGGTGAAGCTCTGTTCACACATTGCAAGGCCTTCTGCCGGAGGTAAACTTCAGGAGTTTCCCCCATTGTACCGTATACCTCTGACAGAAGGCTTGAACGTACGTAACGTCATGGCCGTACATTGGCGCACTTCACTCACTGACTCTAATGTAAAGAAACGCATTCCGGGTGGTTTACATTTATTTGTGGTGGCCCATTCTATAGGAGAGCAGAGTCTGCTGGGCTTTTATATACAGTAAAAAAAAAAAAAAAGGTATGTCAATGTAAGCCACCCTGACGGAGGTCAAAAGGATACGCTTTTGGCCTATGGCAGGTAAATAGGGCCGTTTGGCTGCGTTCGGCACATGCGCCGAGATCACGCTGACCAACAGGTCTGTCCCTTCACCTGCTCAGAAGATACGTGGTTCAGTGTGTATCATGTGACCTGCGCCGCCTGGTGGCTTGTTGGTAACGTCTCATCTTCTCGTAGGTTTGGTGTGGCCTTCAGTTATTATGGCATCAGCTTCCATGTCACTGGATTCAGCCTCAGTCCATTCCTCACTCATTTCATCTTTGGTGCCATAGAGATCCCAGCAAAGGTTGGGGTCTACCTCCTGCTGGATCGCATTGGGCGTAAACGATGCCAAGGAGGGTCCCTGATTATCACTGCGGCTTGCATAGGACTGACATGCCTTACACCTCCAGGTAACCCCACTACTATCCCCTCTCATCAGTTAACCCGACTGTAACCCCTCTAACCTTTCCTGTCATTGGTGTCAGGACATTGGCGCTCCGTGGTGGCCATCCTGGGGAAAGGCTTTTCGGAAGCAGCGTTTACCACAGCGTTCCTCTTTACGGCAGAGTTGTATCCGACCGTCCTCAGGTGTGTGACCTCCATTATTTCTATTATTATGGGACCTCTGCACAGACTTTGAAGGCGCGTTCTCAAGGTTTACCCATCCTCCACCAATGTGGCATGACTTGTTTATTGCGGGCTCATGTTGAATTATCTAATGATGTTGGATCGTTTCGAATCGGAGCCACTCTTGACCATGTATCTGGTATTCATGTAAGTGGGTCTTATCTATAATACCAGAGACATCCATGAACAGAAGGGGCGCTGTTTCTAGAAGAAAACCTCCATTTTCTTCTAATCTCATGTACATACTCCAGTGTGACGTTACTACTGCTGCCATGAAGCTCCATGTGATTGTATCTGGTCTCTACAGACTGGTCCCCGGCATCCATGTTGGACTCCTTTGTTCCTTATGGACACGTTTTTTAGACTTCTGCCGGAAGGGGCGTCTGTTGTTGATGTTGGGGGTTGTTATACCAACTACATTCTGATGACCCACCATTAACAGGTTGTCCTCTCATTTCCACAGACAGACCGGCTTGGGCTTCTGCTCCTTCATGACCAGACTGGGCAGTTCTATGGCTCCTCTGGTCATCTTGCTGGATGACTTCTGGACGCTCTTGCCCTCGGTGGTGTTCAGCTGCATGTCATTGGTGTCCGGCGCTGCCGCTTTCTTCTTAACGGAGACGCGTAATATCCAGTTACGAGAGACAATCCAGGAGGTGGAGCTGAACGGGTAACGTATATGATGAAATTAATAGAGGGACAACCGCTGGCCACATTTTTTACTAGAGCATATGGATATCATGGAGGGAAGCCTCTGCTCGGTTTCTGAGATATCACTCGGGTGACCTGTACATTATAATCCAGCCAGATGGGAAGAGATTTCTCGGCCGCAGTGACTGGTGCTGTTCCCTTACAGGCGCAAAACAATGAAAAAGTGAGAAGAGTGAAATGTATTGTGTGTTGTTGAGAATCAGTGAATAGCGAACTTTCCCAGTATCACCAGTGGTGGCAAAAAGCCACGTGTGTCTGAGCCGTTACATAGGAATAGGCAGGCAGTGTGTCAGTGTTATGCAGGGGTAGGCAGGCAGTGTGTCAGTGTTAGGCAGGGGTAGGCAGGCAGTGTGTCAGTGTTAGGCAGGGGAAGGCAGGCACAATTGGCTGCCTAACACTGACACACTGACTGCCTACCCCTGCCTAACACTGACACACTGCCTGCCTACCCCTGCTTACCACTGACACACTGCCTGCCTACCCCTGCCTAACATTGACACACTGCCTGCCTACCACTGACACACTGCCTGCCTACCCCTGCCTAACATTGACACACTGCCTGCCTACCTCTGCCTAACACTGACACACTGCCTGCCTACCCCTGCCTAACACTGACACACTGCCTGCCTACCCCTGCCTACTCCTACCTACCACTGACACACTGCCTGCCTACTCCTGCCTATCCTTACCTACCACTGACACACTGCCTGCCTACTCCTGCCTATCCCTACCTACCACTGACACACTGCCTGCCTACTCCTGCCTATCCCTGCCTACCACTGACACACTGCCTGCCTACTCCTACCACTGACACACTGCCTGCCTACCCCTGCCTATCCCTACCTAACACAGACACACTGCCTGCCTACTCCTGCCTATCCCTGCCTACCACTGACACACTGCCTGCCTCTTCCTGCCTATCCCTGCCTACCACTGACACACTGCCTGCCTACTCCTACCACTGACACACTGCCTGCCTACCCCTGCCTATCCCTACCTAACACTGACACACTGCCTGCCTACCCCTGCCTACCACTGACACACTGCCTGCCTACTCCTACCACTGACACACCTCCTGCCTACCCCTGCCTATCACTGAGATAAAGGAGGAAAGGTAGAAAAGGGAGGATCTTGCAAGGCGCTGCTGCGTGGCTGTTGGAATATACTGGCGGTGGTAGACGAAATGATATGAAAAATATCTGTTTATTGTAAAACAATAGTGGCTACGCGTTTCAATGCTGTACCAGCGTCTTCCTCAGGCCGTTAACATTCCATACAAAGAATGCTTCTTATATATCAGCGGGTATTTGGGTTCACAGGAAGAAAAAAGCCGCCAAGAGGAGAAAGGTCAAAGTGTGACCGTGACGTCATGAACAGCATTTGTGATAAGAAATTTTAAAACAAGTTAGTTTTCATCAAATCTAAAAGAAAGAATGACAGTCAATACAATACCTTATAAAAAATGATAGAAACGAAATCAGGTTGTAAAAGAAGGTAACAATTATACACGATTCGAAAAGTGACCAGACAGGAGATGGATAGAAAAGCATACGTTACGTCTATACTTGTAGAAATCCATTTGTAGCAGCGCGTCTTGTGCCGTCATGTTCTTTATCACAACATATTGAAGTCCAAGCAGAGGAGCCGAATCAAATGAGCTGTAGTTCAATATGTTGTGATAAAGAACATGACGGCACAAGACGCGCTGCTACAAATGGATTTCTACAAGTATAGACGTAACGTATGCTTTTCTATCCATCTCCTGTCTGGTCACTTTTCGAATCGTGTATAATTGTTACCTTCTTTTACAACCTGATTTCTTTTCTATCATTTTTTATAAGGTATTGTATTGACTGTCATTCTTTCTTTTAGATTTGATGAAAACTAACTTGTTTTAAAATTTCTTATCACAAATGCTGTTCATGACGTCACGGTCACACTTTGACCTTTCTCCTCTTGGCGGCTTTTTTCTTCCTGTGAACCCAAATTCCCGCTGATATATAAGAAGCATTCTTTGTATGGAATGTTAACGGCCTGAGGAAGACGCTGGTACAGCATTGAAACGCGTAGCCACTATTGTTTTACAATAAACAGATATTTTTCAGATCATTTCATCTACCACCGCCAGTATATTCCAACAGCCACGCAGCAGCGCCTTGCAAGATCCTCCCTTTTCTACCTTTCCTCCTTTATCTCATCAAGCGTTGACCGTATGGTTTACCGATTTGGATCCCGGCAGCAGCACTTGCGGGTTTTCTTACAGATCACCTTTTCTATTACTTTATCCAAGTATTACCTGGTGAGCATAATATATTACTACCGGTAGTTTACCTAACCCGATTGACCTGCACTATGTGGCGCCGTGTTTTTTGTTTTTATTTCTACCTAACACTGTCACACTGCCTGCCTACCCCTAACACTGACACCACCTGCCTAACACTGACACAATGTCTGCCTACCCCTACCTAACACTGACACACTGCCTGCCTACCAATAACACTGTCACACTGCCTGCCTACCCCTAACACTGTCACACTGCCTGCCTACCCCTAACACTGTCACACTGCCTGCCTACCCCTAACACTGTCACACTGCCTGCCTACCAATAACACTGTCACACTGCCTGCCTACCCCTAACACTGACACACTGCCTGCCTACCCCTAACACTGTCACACTGCCTGCCTACCAATAACACTGTCACACTGCCTGCCTACCCCTAACACTGACACACTGCCTGCCTACCCCTAACACTGACACAATGCCTGCCTACCCCTAACACTGTCACACTGCCTGCCTACCCCTAACACTGTCACACTGCCTGCCTACCAATAACACTGTCACACTGCCTGCCTACCCCTAACACTGACACACTGCCTGCCTACCCCTAACACTGTCACACTGCCTGCCTACCCCTAACACTGTCACACTGCCTGCCTACCAATAACACTGTCACACTGCCTGCCTACCCCTAACACTGACACACTGCCTGCCTACCCCTAACACTGTCACACTGCCTGCCTACCAATAACACTGTCACACTGCCTGCCTACCCCTAACACTGACACACTGCCTGCCTACCCCTAACACTGACACAATGCCTGCCTACCCCTAACACTGTCACACTGCCTGCCTACCCCTAACACTGTCACACTGCCTGCCTACCAATAACACTGTCACACTGCCTGCCTACCCCTAACACTGACACACTGCCTGCCTACCCCTAACACTGTCACACTGCCTGCCTACCCCTAACACTGTCACACTGCCTGCCTACCCCTAACACTGACACCACCTACCTAACACTGACACAATGCCTGCCTACCCCTACCTAACAATAACACACTGCCTGCCTACCCCAACCTAACACTGACACACTGCCTGCCTACCCCTACCTAACACTGACACATAGCCTGCCTATCCCTACCTAACACTGACACACTGCCTGCCTATCCCTACCTAACACTGACACACTGCCTGTCTACCCCTACCCAACACTGACACACTGCCTGCCTATCCCTACCTAACACTGACACACTGCCTGTCTACCCCTACCCAACACTGACACACTGCCTGCCTATCCCTACCTAACACTGACACACTGCCTGTCTACCCCTACCCAACACTGACACACTGCCTGCCTATCCCTACCTAACACTGACACACTGCCTGTCTACCCCTACCCAACACTAACACACTGCCTGCCTACCCCTACCTAACACTAACACACTGCCTGCCTACCCCTACCTAACAATAACACACTGCCTGCCTACCCCTAACTAATACACTGCCTGCCTACCCCTACCTAACAATAACACACTGCCTGCCTACCAGTATGTCAGTGTTAGGTAGGGATAGGCAGGCAGTGTGTCAGTGTTAGTCAGGCAACATCATCAGTGTGGAAAAACTTACAGAAGATGAGTTCTAGAGAAGTGACCATTTTTTTCTGCCAACTCTAGCACATAAATTAGAATAAAGCAGTCACCACCACCCTTACTACTACCACCACCCTTACTACTGCCACCACCACGATTACTACTGCCACCACCACCATTACTGCTACCACTACCATTACTACTACTACCACCACCACCACCATTACTACTACCACCACCACCATTAATACCACTATCTACACCATTACACCCTGTACAACTACTACTGTCAGGGCAAACTTCATTTTCCCTGTTATTTCACACCGAATAACCACCACCGTAAGTTGGAATCTGAGGGCATGCATGGAGAAAATATACCAGGCAGACAAGTTGGTAGATATCCTCCCTCAGTCAAGTAGGAAGTCAGAACTAAACTTTATTTGAACAAAGAAAATAATCACAATCTCCTCCCTAGAGATGTGGGACGTGCTTAAGCCCCATTGGCTCCTCAGCTGTAAGTTCTTCTGTACACTCCTCTTGCATTCCAGGGGCGGTGTCTCTATAGGCGTGCCCCTGATACATGGTCCATTTTGCTACATTCCAGTTCTTTGTGTAATATACTGATATATATACATATATATGTAAGGATAATATTTTTGCAAACAATATACATGGTAATGATCCCTGACACTACCACCACCATTAAGACCACTACTCCCTACACAACTACCACAACCTTCAACAATACTACCTACACCAATAAAGGGGGGGGGGGTGGTGAAGAGGAGAGAATAGCACATGTGGCTGTTACCTCCAGCGAGTTTAGCCGAGGATTAAAAGGAATTCTTCACTTTTTGAGGTTTTCTTTCTCAATATTTCGTCCTGTCGGTGACTCTTCATCTACAATGAACTGATGTTTTACAGCGCAATGTGATCCCGGCAGCAAACACTGCAAACCAGTGAAACCAACTCAACACCCAGCTGTAACTGGCCAAAATGTCAGCACCCCTCCATAAGACTAGAACTTGAGCAGCTCCCTCCAGTTCATTCCAAATATCCTTGATAGTGAAGTGATTAATGCAAAAATGTCTGGTTGTCAAAAGGTTAAAGGATATGTTCACCTTTGAAATCATTTTTTTATTTTTTTTTAATAAACAGGTCAGTCCGTGTGATTGGTGCAACTTTCCAAATTATTTTTACTTTTTGAGCTACAGCTGCTTTGCGTCCTGTATATAGTGCAGTTTGTAGTTACTTGCACTGAATCCTATAACCCTCAGGTCCGCGGGAACAACGGGTTCATTGTCGACGGGTCACTGACTGTTCATAACGTAGATGTGATCGAGACCAGATGGATCCTCCATGTCAAAGGCCCACAGGACCAGACGGATACAGCGCAAGATACAGCTGTTCTATATACAGGACACAAAGCAGCTGTAGCTCAAAAAATAAAAATTATTTTGAAAGTTGCACCAATCACACTTATACAGTTTTATTTTTTTTCAATGATTTCAGGTGAACATAGCCTTTAAATGAGACATTCCTAGTGGTTTAGAGTAGTTAAGGTGTTAATGGCGGCATTTCTGCTGGTCTTGGGGGGTGGAGGGGTTATTGGTGAAATTCCTGGGGGTCTAGGTTGGTGGAGGGTTTAATGGAGACATTCCTAGTGATCTTGGGAGGTGGAGGGGTTAAAAGAGGCATTCCTGGTGATCTTGGGTGGTGGAGGTGGTAATGGAGACATTCCTGGTGATCTTGGGTGGTGGAGGTGGTAATGGAGACATTCCTGGTGATCTTGGGAGGTGGAGGTGGTAATGGAGACATTCCTAGTGATCTTGGGAGGTGGAGGGGTTAAAAGAGACATTCCTGGTGATCTTGGGTGGTGGAGGTGGTAATGGAGACATTCCTGGTGATCTTGGGTGGTGGAGGTGGTAATGGAGACATTCCTGGTGATCTTGGGAGGTGGAGGTGGTAATGGAGACATTCCTAGTGATCTTGGGAGGTGGAGGGGTTAAAAGAGACATTCCTGGTGGTCTTGGGTGGTGGAGGTGGTAATGGAGCCTAGAGGAAAGCTTTAATATCTTGGGTCTCTCGCTGGTGTTGTGTCTCCCGCTTGGACCTCTCCCGGGATAGAAGTACAGTGTTTGATTTGCAGGGACCTGGACCAGCTGAGTAGGGGCCCTGACCCATCATTACCCAATAACCAAGTCAATGTGTCCTCACTTTATGGCTGCTGTAAGGTCCATGCTGCTTGTAATTCTTTTTATTTTATTTTTTTGCAGAGTTGTGAATCTTCCGCGGGTGACAAAAGTCTCTTCTAATGGGAATGGCCAAGCACCACAGAACCAAAACTCAGACCCACTCCGGGCAGAGGAACCAGCATCGCCTCAGAATAACCAGCTGGTCCACTGAACACTCTCCACAGAAAGCTGGACTTGTGGATATAAATAAATCGCCTCATACTAAATGTCTGTAGTCATTACTGCCCCCCAGTGACACCCCACAATCACAGCCTCCAGTGACACCCCACAATCACAGCCCCCTGTGACACCCAACAATCACAGCCCCCAGTGACACCTCACAATCACAGCCCCCAGTGACACCCTACACCCCAGAATTATAGCCCCCTGTAAAATCATACACCCACAATCACTGCTGAACCCCTAAATGCCAGAACATTACACTAGGACAGTGCTATATATGTCTGGACGGGGCGGTTATAGATCTGGATGGGGCGGTTATAGGTCTGGACGGGGCGGTTATAGATCTGGACAGGGCGGTTATAGGTCTGGACGGGACGGTTATAGATCTGGACGGGGCGGTTATAGATCTGGACGGGGCGGTAATAGATCTGGACGGGGCGGATATAGGTCTGGACGGGGCGGATATAGGTCTGGACGGGGCGGTTATAGATCTGGACTGGGCGGTTATAGATCTGGACTGGGCGGTTATAGATCTGGACTGCGCGGTTATAGGTCTGGACGGGGCGGTTATAGGTCTGGACGGGGCAGTTATAGGTCTTGACGGGGCGGTTATAGATCTTGACGGGGCGGTTATAGATCTTGACGGGGCGGTTATAGGTCTGGACGGGGCGGTTATAGATCTGGACTGGGCGGTTATAGATCTGGACGGGGCGGATATAGGTCTGGACGGGGCGGTTATAGATCTGGACTGGGTGGTTATAGATCTGGATGGGGCGGTTATAGGTCTGGACGGGGCGGTTATAGGTCTGGACGGGGCAGTTATAGATCTGGACGGGGCGGTTATAGATCTGGACGGGGCGGTTATAGATCTGGACGGGGCGGTTATAGGTCTGGACGGGGCGGTTATAGATCTGGACGGGGCGGTTATAGGTCTGGACGGGGCGGTTACAGATCTGGACTGGGCGGTTATAGATCGGGACGGGGCGGTTATAGGTCTGGACGGGGCGGTTATAGATCTGGACGGGGCGGTTATAGGTCTGGACGGGGCGGTTATAGGTCTGGACGGGGCGGTTATAGGTCTGGACGGGGCGGTTTAAGATCTGGACGGGGCGGTTATAGATCTGGACGGGGCGGTTATAGGTCTGGACGGGGCGGTTATAGGTCTGGACGGGGCGGTTATAGGTCTGGACGGGGCGGTTATAGGTCTGGACGGGGCGGTTATAGGTCTGGACGGGGCGGTTATAGGTCTGGACGGGGCGGTTATAGTTCTGGACGGGGCGGTTATAGGTCTGGACGGGGCGGTTATAGATCTGGACGGGGCGGTTGTAGTTCTGGACGGGCGGTTGTAGATCTGGACAGGGCGGTTATAGGTATGGACGGGGCGGTTATAGGTCTGGACGGGGCGGTTATAGGTCTGGACGGGGCGGTTATAGGTCTGGACGGGGCGGTTATAGGTCTGGACGGGGCGGTTATAGATCTGGACGGGGCGGTTATAGATGTGGACGGGGCGGTTATAGGTCTGGACTGGGCTGTTATAGGTCTGGACGGGGCGGTTATAGGTCTGGACGGGGCGGTTATAGGTCTGGACGGGGCGGTTATAGATCTGGACGGGGCGGTTATAAGTCTGGACGGGGCGGTTATAAGTCTGGACTGGGCTGTTATAGGTCTGGACGGGGCGGTTATAGGTCTGGACGGGGCGGTTATAGGTCTGGACGGGGCGGTTATAGGTCTGGACGGGGCGGTTATAGGTCTGGACGGGGCGGTTATAGGTCTGGACGGGGCGGTTATAGGTCTGGACGGGGCGGTTATAGGTCTGGACTGGGCTGTTATAGGTCTGGACTGGGCTGTTATAGGTCTGGACTGGGCTGTTATAGGTCTGGACGGGGCGGTTATAGGTCTGGACGGGGCGGTTATAGGTCTGGACGGGGCGGTTATAGGTCTGGACGGGGCGGTTATAGGTCTGGACGGGGCGGTTATAGGTCTGGACGGGGTGGTTATAGGTCTGGACGGGGCGGTTATAGGTCTGGACGGGGCGGTTATAGGTCTGGACGGGGCGGTTATAGGTCTGGACTGGGCTGTTATAGGTCTGGACGGGGCGGTTATAGGTCTGGACGGGGCGGTTATAGGTCTGGACTGGGCTGTTATAGGTCTGGACGGGGCGGTTATAGGTCTGGACGGGGCGGTTATAGGTCTGGACGGGGCGGTTATAGGTCTGGACGGGGCGGTTATAGGTCTGGACTGGGCTGTTATAGGTCTGGACTGGGCTGTTATAGGTCTGGACTGGGCTGTTATAGATCTGGACGGGGCGGTTATAGGTCTGGACGGGGCGGTTATAGGTCTGGACGGGGCGGTTATAGGTCTGGACGGGGCGGTTATAGGTCTGGACGGGGCGGTTGTAGATCTGGACGGGGCGGTTATAGGTATGGACGGGGCGGTTATAGATCTGGACGGGGCGGTTATAGGTCTGGACGGGGCGGTTATAGGTCTGGACGGGGCGGTTATAGATCTGGACGGGGCGGTTATAGGTCTGGACGGGGCGGTTATAGATGTGGACGGGGCGGTTATAGGTCTGGACTGGGCTGTTATAGGTCTGGACGGGGCTTGTACGGTTCCGCTGGACGTTTTTGACTTCATGCTGAGACATGTGGAGGTATTTTCTGTCATTGGAATCTATGATCTGTCCTGACCCGAGGGGTGTAGTCAGAGCGTGTCCTGATTTCCGGGGGCGCTGATTATGGATGTGAGGCCTGAGCGTGAAGTTTATGATTTGCGCTTCCTGTCATGTTCAGACCTGGTGACCTGATATATAACTCTGCATTATATACGTTTAGGATTTCCAGCCGCTCAGCTCTGCTACATAATCCGGAACGTCACAATCCAGAGGCAGATGAGGTGGCTCCTCACATATCGCAGCAGCCGTCCTGTCCATGATCAGAGGAATCCCCCGAGTCTCCCCGCACCCCACATACCCATCACTGGAGAGGTCGCAATGATCTGCAGTGAACACACGGGGCGGCTATTCTGCTGCGATTTATGACGGTTTTGGAGGAAAGTATTGGTTACAGGGAGGAGGTTTCTGCAGTTCCGGTCACTCAAAAACTGCCGCCACCATCAAACCAGCAAGAAATGGATGATAACAGGGAGCAATAGATTGTATTCACCGGTGGTACCGTCAGCATAGCATAGCCCCCAACAAGTATTGCCAAGAGGGACAACCGATGCCATGCCTCTAACCCCACCCTTCAGCCCGCACAGTATAATCCCCCATAGCTGCCCCCACACAGTATAATGTCCCCATAGCTGCCCCCACACAGTATAATGTCCCCATAGCTGCCTCCACACAGTATAATGTCCCCATAGCTGCCTCCACACAGTATAATTCCCCCATAGCTGCCCCCACACAGTATAATGCCCCCATAGCTGCCTCCACACAGTATAATGCCCCCATAGCTGCCCCCACACAGTATAATGTCCCCATAGCTGCCCCCACACAGTATAATGTCCCCATAGCTACCTCCACACAGTATAATGTCCCCATAGCTGCCTCCACACAGTATAATGTCCCCATAGATGCCACCGCACAGTATAATGTCCCCATAGCTGCCCCCACACAGTATAATGTCCCCATAGCTGCCCCCACACAGTATAATGTCCCCATAGCTGCCTCCACACCGTATAATGTCCCCATAGCTGCCCCCACACAGTATAATGTCCCCATAGCTGCCTCCACACAGTATAATGCCCCCATAGCTGCCTCCACACAGTATAATGTCCCCATAGCTGCCCCCACACAGTATAATGCCCCCATAGCTGCCCCCACACAGTATAATGTCCCCATAGCTGCCTCCACACAGTATAATGTCCCCATAGCTGCCCCCACACAGTATAATGTCCCCATAGCTGCCTCCACACAGTATAATGCCCCCATAGCTGCCACCACACAGTATAATGTCCCCATAGCTGCCCCCACACATTATAATGTCCCCATAGCTGCCCCCACACAGTATAATGCCCCCATAGCTGCCCCCACACAGTATAATACCCCCATAGCTGCCTCCACACAGTATAATGTCCCCATAGCGGCCCCCACACTGTATAATGTCCCCATAGCTGCCCCCACACAGTATAATGTCCCCATAGCTGCCTCCACACAGTATAATGTCCCCATAGCTGCCTCCACACAGTATAATGTCCCCATAGATGCCACCGCACAGTATAATGTCCTCATAGCTGCCTCCACACAGTATAATGTCCCCATAGCTGCCTCCACACAGTATAATGTCCCCATAGCTGCCTCCACACAGTATAATGTCCCCATAGCTGCCCCCACACAGTATAATGTCCCCATAGCTGCCTCCACACAGTATAATGTCCCCATAGCTGCCTCCACACAGTATAATGCCCCCATAGCTGCCTCCACACAGTATAATGTCCCCATAGCTGCCTCCACACAGTATAATGTCCCCATAGCTGCCCCCACACAGTATAATACCCCCATAGCTGCCTCCACACAGTATAATGTCCCCATAGCTGCCCCCACACAGTATAATGTCCCCATAGCTGCCTCCACACAGTATAATGCCCGCATAGCTGCCTCCACACAGTATAATGCCCCCATAGCTGCCCCCACACAGTATAATGTCCCCATAGCTGCCTCCACACAGTATAATGTCCCCATAGCTGCCTCCACACAGTATAATGTCCCCATAGCTGCCTCCACACAGTATAATGTCCCCATAGCTGCCCCCACACAGTATAATGTCCCCATAGCTGCCTCCACACAGTTTAATGTCCCCATTGCTGCCCCCACAGAGTATAATGCCCCCATAGATGCCACCGCACAGTGTAATGCCCCCATAGCTGCCCCCACACAGTATAATGTCCCCATAGATGCCCCCACACAGTATAATGTCCCCATAGCTGCCTCCACACAGTATAATGTCCCCATAGCTGCCTCCACACAGTATAATGTCCCCATAGCTGCCTCCACACAGTATAATGCCCCCATAGCTGCCCCCACACAGTATAATGTCCCCATAGCTGCCTCCACACAGTATAATGTCCCCATAGCTGCCTCCACACAGTATAATGTCCCCATAGCTGCCTCCACACAGTATAATGTCCCCATAGCTGCCTCCACACAGTATAATGTCCCCATAGCTGCCCCCACACTGTATAATGTCCACATAGCTGCCACCACACAGTATAATGCCCCCATAGCTGCCCCCACACAGTATAATGTCCCCATAGCTGCCCCCACACAGTATAATGCCCCATAGCTGCCTCCACACGGTATAATGCCCCCATAGCTGCCTCCACACAGTATAATGTCCCCATAGCTGCCCCCACACAGTATAATGCCCCCATAGCTGCCTCCACACAGTATAATGTCCCCATAGCTGCCCCCACACAGTATAATGCCCCCATAGCTGCCTCCACACAGTATAATGCCCCCATAGCTGCCTCCACACAGTATAATGTCCCCATAGCTGCCTCCACACAGTATAATGTCCCATAGCTGCCCCCACACAGTATAATGTCCCCATAGCTGCCTCCACACAGTATAATGTCCCCATAGCTGCCCCCCACAGTATAATGTCCCCATAGCTGCCCCCACATAGTATAATGTCCCCATAGCTGCCCCCCACAGTATAATGTCCCCATAGCTGCCTCTACACAGTATAATGTCCCCATAGCTGCCTCCACACCGTATAATGTCCCCATAGCTGCCTCTACACAGTATAATGTCCCCATAGCTGCCTCCACACCGTATAATGTCCCCATAGCTGCCTCTACACAGTATAATGCCCCCATAGCTGCCTCTACACAGTATAATGTCCCCATAGCTGCCTCCACACAGTATAATGTCCCCATAGCTGCCACCACACAGTATAATGCCCCCATAGCTGCCTCCACACAGTATAATGTCCCCATAGCTGACCCCACACCGTATAATGCCCCCATAGATGCCACCACACAGCATAATGTCCCCATAGCTGCCCCCAGTATAATGTCCCATAGCTGCCCCCACACAGTATAATGCCCCCATGGCTGCCTCCACACAGTATAATGCCCCCATAGCTGCCTCCACACAGTATAATGTCCCCATAGCTGCCTCCACACAGTATAATGCCCCCATAGCTGCCTCCACACAGTATAATGTCCCCATAGCTGCCTCCACACAGTATAATGTCCCCATAGCTGCCTCCACACAGTATAATGCCTCCACAGCTGCCTCCACACAGTATAATGTCCCCATAGCTGCCCACACACAGTATAATGCCCCCATAACTGCCTCCACACAGTATAATGTCCCCATAGCTGCCCCCACACAGTATAATCTCCCCATAGCTGCCTCCACACAGTATAATGCCCCCATAGCTGCCTCCACACTGTATAATGTCCCCATAGCTGCCCCCACACAGTATAATGCCCCCATAGCTGCCTCCACACCGTATAATACCCCATAGCGGCCCCCACACAGTATAATGTCCCCATAGCTGCCTCCACACAGTATAATGTCCCCATAGCTGCCTCCACACTGTATAATGTCCCCATAGCTGCCCCCACACAGTATAATGCCCCCATAGCTGCCTCCACACAGTATAATGTCCCCATAGCTGCCTCCACACAGTATAATGCCCCCATAGCTGCCTCCACACAGTATAATGTCCCCATAGCTGCCCCCACACAGTATAATGCCCCCATAGATGCCACCACACAGTATAATGTCCCCATAGCTGCCCCCACACAGTATAATACCCCCATAGCTGCCTCCACACAGTATAATGTCCCCATAGCGGCCCCCACACTGTATAATGTCCCCATAGCTGTCCCCACACAGTATAATGTCCCCATAGCTGCCTCCACACAGTATAATGCCCCCATAGCTGCCCCCACACAGTATAATGCCCCCATAACTGCCTCCACACAGTATAATATCCCCATAGCTGCCCCCACACAGTATAATGTCCTCATAGCTGCCTCCACACAGTATAATGCCCCCATAGCTGCCTCCACACAGTATAATGTCCCCATAGGTGCCTCCACACTGTATAATGTCCCCATAGCTGCCCCCACACAGTATAATGTCCCCATAGCTGCCACCACACAGTATAATGTCCCCATAGCTGCCCCACACAGTATAATGTCCCCATAGCTGCCTCCACACATTATAATGTCCCCATAGCTGCCTCCACACAGTATAATGTCCCCATAGCTGCCTCCACACAGTATAATGCCCCCATAGCTGCCCCCACACAGTATAATGTCCCCATAGCTGCCCCCACACAGTATAATGCTCCCATAGCTGCCTCCACACAGTATAATGCCCCATAGCTGCCCCCACACAGTATAATGTCCCCATAGCTGCCCCCACACAATATAATGTCCCCATAGCTGCCCCACACAGTATAATGCCCCCCATAACTGCCTTCCACACAGTATAATGTCCCCATAGCTGCCTCCACACAGTATAATGCCCCCATAACTGCCCCCACACAGTATAATGCCCCCACACAGTATAATCTCCCCATAGCTGCCTCCACACAGTATAATGTCCCCATAGCTGCCCCCACACAGTATAATGCCCCCATAGCTGCCTCCACACAGTATAATGTCCCCATAGCTGCCGCCACACAGTATAATCTCCCCATAGCTGCCTCCACACAGTATAATGCCCTCATAGCTGCCCCCACACAGTATAATGCCCCCATAGCTGCCACCACACAGTATAATGCCCCCATAACTGCCTCCACACGGTACAATGTCCCCATAGCTGCCCCCACACAGTATAATGTCCCCATAACTGCCCCCACACAGTATAATGCCCCATAGCTGCCACCACACTGTATAATGCCCCATAACTGCCTCCACACAGTATAATGTCCCCATAGCTGCCCCCACACAGCATAATGTCCCCATAGGTGCCTCCACACAGTATAATGTCCCCATAGCTGCCCCCACACAGTATAATGTCCCCATAGCTGCCCCCAGTATAATGTCCCATAGCTGCCCCCACACAGTATAATGCCCCCATGGCTGCCTCCACACAGTATAATGCCCCCATAGCTGCCTCCACACAGTATAATGTCCCCATAGCTGCCTCCACACAGTATAATGCCCCCATAGCTGCCTCCACACAGTATAATGCCCCCATAGCTGCCTCCACACAGTATAATGTCCCCATAGCTGCCTCCACACAGTATAATGTCCCCATAGCTGCCCCCACACAGTATAATGCCCCCATAGCTGCCTCCACACCGTATAATACCCCATAGCGGCCCCCACACAGTATAATGTCCCCATAGCTGCCTCCACACAGTATAATGTCCCCATAGCTGCCTCCACACTGTATAATGTCCCCATAGCTGCCCCCACACAGTATAATGCCCCCATAGCTGCCTCCACACAGTATAATGTCCCCATAGCTGCCTCCACACAGTATAATGCCCCCATAGCTGCCTCCACACAGTATAATGTCCCCATAGCTGCCCCCACACAGTATAATGCCCCCATAGATGCCACCACACAGTATAATGTCCCCATAGCTGCCCCCACACAGTATAATACCCCCATAGCTGCCTCCACACAGTATAATGTCCCCATAGCGGCCCCCACGCTGTATAATGTCCCCATAGCTGTCCCCACACAGTATAATGTCCCCATAGCTGCCTCCACACAGTATAATGCCCCCATAGCTGCCCCCACACAGTATAATGCCCCCATAACTGCCTCCACACAGTATAATATCCCCATAGCTGCCCCCACACAGTATAATGTCCTCATAGCTGCCTCCACACAGTATAATGCCCCCATAGCTGCCTCCACATAGTATAATGTCCCCATAGGTGCCTCCACACTGTATAATGTCCCCATAGCTGCCCCCACACAGTATAATGTCCCCATAGCTGCCACCACACAGTATAATGTCCCCATAGCTGCCCCACACAGTATAATGTCCCCATAGCTGCCTCCACACATTATAATGTCCCCATAGCTGCCTCCACACAGTATAATGTCCCCATAGCTGCCTCCACACAGTATAATGCCCCCATAGCTGCCCCCACACAGTATAATGTCCCCATAGCTGCCCCCACACAGTATAATGCTCCCATAGCTGCCTCCACACAGTATAATGCCCCATAGCTGCCCCCACACAGTATAATGTCCCCATAGCTGCCCCCACACAATATAATGTCCCCATAGCTGCCCCACACAGTATAATGCCCCCCATAACTGCCTTCCACACAGTATAATGTCCCCATAGCTGCCTCCACACAGTATAATGCCCCCATAACTGCCCCCACACAGTATAATGCCCCCACACAGTATAATCTCCCCATAGCTGCCTCCACACAGTATAATGTCCCCATAGCTGCCCCCACACAGTATAATGCCCCCATAGCTGCCTCCACACAGTATAATGTCCCCATAGCTGCCGCCACACAGTATAATCTCCCCATAGCTGCCTCCACACAGTATAATGCCCTCATAGCTGCCCCCACACAGTATAATGCCCCCATAGCTGCCACCACACAGTATAATGCCCCCATAACTGCCTCCACACGGTACAATGTCCCCATAGCTGCCCCCACACAGTATAATGTCCCCATAACTGCCCCCACACAGTATAATGCCCCATAGCTGCCACCACACTGTATAATGCCCCATAACTGCCTCCACACAGTATAATGTCCCCATAGCTGCCCCCACACAGCATAATGTCCCCATAGGTGCCTCCACACAGTATAATGTCCCCATAGCTGCCCCCACACAGTATAATGTCCCCATAGCTGCCCCCAGTATAATGTCCCATAGCTGCCCCCACACAGTATAATGCCCCCATGGCTGCCTCCACACAGTATAATGCCCCCATAGCTGCCTCCACACAGTATAATGTCCCCATAGCTGCCTCCACACAGTATAATGCCCCCATAGCTGCCTCCACACAGTATAATGCCCCCATAGCTGCCTCCACACAGTATAATGTCCCCATAGCTGCCTCCACACAGTATAATGTCCCCATAGCTGCCCCCACACAGTATAATGCCCCCATAGCTGCCTCCACACCGTATAATACCCCATAGCGGCCCCCACACAGTATAATGTCCCCATAGCTGCCTCCACACAGTATAATGTCCCCATAGCTGCCTCCACACTGTATAATGTCCCCATAGCTGCCCCCACACAGTATAATGCCCCCATAGCTGCCTCCACACAGTATAATGTCCCCATAGCTGCCTCCACACAGTATAATGCCCCCATAGCTGCCTCCACACAGTATAATGTCCCCATAGCTGCCCCCACACAGTATAATGCCCCCATAGATGCCACCACACAGTATAATGTCCCCATAGCTGCCCCCACACAGTATAATACCCCCATAGCTGCCTCCACACAGTATAATGTCCCCATAGCGGCCCCCCACACTGTATAATGTCCCCATAGCTGTCCCCACACAGTATAATGTCCCCATAGCTGCCTCCACACAGTATAATGCCCCCATAGCTGCCCCCACACAGTATAATGCCCCCATAACTGCCTCCACACAGTATAATATCCCCATAGCTGCCCCTACACAGTATAATGTCCTCATAGCTGCCTCCACACAGTATAATGCCCCCATAGCTGCCTCCACACAGTATAATGTCCCCATAGGTGCCTCCACACTGTATAATGTCCCCATAGCTGCCCCCACACAGTATAATGTCCCCATAGCTGCCACCACACAGTATAATGTCCCCATAGCTGCCCCACACAGTATAATGTCCCCATAGCTGCCTCCACACAGTATAATGCCCCCATAGCTGCCTCCACACAGTATAATGTCCCCATAGCTGCCTCCACACAGTATAATGCCCCCATAGCTGCCTCCACACAGTATAATGTCCCCATAGCTGCCCCCACACAGTATAATGCCCCCATAGATGCCACCACACAGTATAATGTCCCCATAGCTGCCCCCACACAGTATAATGTCCCCATAGCTGCCCCACACAGTATAATGTCCCCATAGCTGCCCCCACACAGTATAATGCCCCCATAGCTGCCTCCACACAGTATAATGTCCCCATAGCTGCCTCCACACAGTATAATGCCCCCATAGCTGCCTCCACACAGTATAATGTCCCCATAGCTGCCCCCACACAGTATAATGCCCCCATAGATGCCACCACACAGTATAATGTCCCCATAGCTGCCCCCACACAGTATAATACCCCCATAGCTGCCTCCACACAGTATAATGTCCCCATAGCGGCCCCCACACTGTATAATGTCCCCATAGCTGTCCCCACACAGTATAATGTCCCCATAGCTGCCTCCACACAGTATAATGCCCCCATAGCTGCCCCCACACAGTATAATGCCCCCATAACTGCCTCCACACAGTATAATATCCCCATAGCTGCCCCTACACAGTATAATGTCCTCATAGCTGCCTCCACACAGTATAATGCCCCCATAGCTGCCTCCACACAGTATAATGTCCCCATAGGTGCCTCCACACTGTATAATGTCCCCATAGCTGCCCCCACACAGTATAATGTCCCCATAGCTGCCACCACACAGTATAATGTCCCCATAGCTGCCCCACACAGTATAATGTCCCCATAGCTGCCTCCACACATTATAATGTCCCCATAGCTGCCTCCACACAGTATAATGTCCCCATAGCTGCCTCCACACAGTATAATGCCCCCATAGCTGCCCCCACACAGTATAATGTCCCCATAGCTGCCCCCACACAGTATAATGCTCCCATAGCTGCCTCCACACAGTATAATGCCCCATAGCTGCCCCCACACAGTATAATGTCCCCATAGCTGCCCCCACACAATATAATGTCCCCATAGCTGCCCCACACAGTATAATGCCCCCCATAACTGCCTTCCACACAGTATAATGTCCCCATAGCTGCCTCCACACAGTATAATGCCCCCACACAGTATAATCTCCCCATAGCTGCCTCCACACAGTATAATGTCCCCATAGCTGCCCCCACACAGTATAATGCCCCCATAGCTGCCTCCACACAGTATAATGTCCCCATAGCTGCCGCCACACAGTATAATCTCCCCATAGCTGCCTCCACACAGTATAATGCCCTCATAGCTGCCCCCACACAGTATAATGCCCCCATAGCTGCCACCACACAGTATAATGCCCCCATAACTGCCTCCACACGGTACAATGTCCCCATAGCTGCCCCCACACAGTATAATGTCCCCATAACTGCCCCCACACAGTATAATGCCCCATAGCTGCCACCACACTGTATAATGCCCCATAACTGCCTCCACACAGTATAATGTCCCCATAGCTGCCCCCACACAGCATAATGTCCCCATAGGTGCCTCCACACAGTATAATGTCCCCATAGCTGCCCCCACACAGTATAATGTCCCCATAGGTGCCTCCACACAGTATAATGTCCCCAAAGCTGCTACCACACTGTATAATGTCCCCATAGCTGCCCCCACACAGTATAATACCCCCATAGCTGCCTCCACACAGTATAATGTCCCCATAGCTGCCCCCACACAGTATAATGCCCCCATAGCTGCCTCCACACAGTATAATGTCCCCATAGGTGCCTCCACACAGTATAATGCCCTCATAGCTGCCCCCACACAGTATAATGCCCCCATAACTGCCTCCACACGGTACAATGTCCCCATAGCTGCCCCCACACAGTATAATGTCCCCATAACTGCCCCCACACAGTATAATGCCCCATAGCTGCCACCACACTGTATAATGCCCCATAACTGCCTCCACACAGTATAATGTCCCCATAGCTGCCCCCACACAGCATAATGTCCCCATAGGTGCCTCCACACAGTATAATGTCCCCATAGCTGCCCCCACACAGTATAATGTCCCCATAGGTGCCTCCACACAGTATAATGTCCCCAAAGCTGCTACCACACTGTATAATGCCCCATAACTGCCTCCACACAGTATAATGTCCCCATAGCTGCCCCCACACAGCATAATGTCCCCATAGGTGCCTCCACACAGTATAATGTCCCCATAGCTGCCCCCACACAGTATAATGTCCCCATAGGTGCCTCCACACTGTATAATGTCCCCATAGGTGCCTCCACACAGTATAATGTCCCCATAGCTGCCCCCACACAGTATAATGTCCCCATAGCTGCCCCCACACAGTATAATGCCCCCATAGCTGCCCCACACAGTATAATGCCCCCATAGCTGCCCCCACACAGTATAATGTCCCCATAGCTGCCCGCCGCACAGTTAGTGCCCCCATAGTTGCCCCCACACAGTATAATGCCCCCATTGCTTCCCACACACACAGTATAATGCCCCCATAGCTGCCCCACACAGTTTAATGCCCCATAGTTGCCTCCACAAATTATAATGCCCCATAGTTGCCCCACACAGTTTAATGCCCTATAGTTGCCTCCACAAATTATAATGCCCCATAGTTGCCCCCACACAGTATAATGTCCCATAGCTGCCCCCACACGGTATATGCCCCATAGGTGCCCCACACAGTATAATGTCCCCATAGCTGCCCCCACACAGTATAATGTCCCCATAGGTGCCTCCACACAGTATAATGTCCCCATAGCTGCCCCCACACAGTATAATGTCCCCATAGGTGCCTCCACACAGTATAATGTCCCATAGCTGCTACCACACTGTATAATGCCCCATAACTGCCTCCACACAGTATAATAATGTCCCCATAGCTGCCCCCACACAGCATAATGTCCCCATAGGTGCCTACACACAGTATAATGTCCCATAGCTGCCCCCACACAGTATAATGTCCCCATAGGTGCCTCCACACAGTATAATGTCCCAATAGGTGCCTCCACACAGTATAATGTCCCCATAGCTGCCCCCATACAGTATAATGTCCCCATAGCTGCCCCACACAGTATAATGCCCACATAGCTGCCCCACACAGTACAATGCCCCCATAGCTGCCCCCACACAGTATAATGTCCCCATAGCTGCCCCCACACAGTATAATGCCCCCATAGCTTCCCCCACACATAGTATAATGCCCCCATAGCTGCCCCACACAGTTTAATTGCCCCATAGTTGCCTCCACAAATTATAATGCCCCATAGTTGCCCCCACAGAGTATAATGTCCCCATAGCTGCCCCCACACAGTATAATGCCCCCATAGCTGCCCCACACAGTATAATGTCCCCATAGCTGCCCCCACACAGTATAATGCCCCATAGTTGCCCCCACACAGTATAATGTCCCCATAGCTGCCCCCACACAGTATAATGTCCCTATAGTTGCCCCCACACAGTATAATGTCCCCATATCTGCAACACACAAAATAATAATGTCCCTATAGCTGCCTCCACACAGTATATGGAGGCCACACAGCATAATGCCCCCATAGCTGCCACCACACAGTATAATGTCCCCATAGCTGCCCCCACTTAGTATAATGCCCCATAGTTGCCCCACACAGTATAATGCCCCATAGCTGCCTCCACACAGTATAATGTCCCCATAGCTGCCCCCACACAGTATAATGCCCCCATAGCTGCCACCACAAAGTATAATGTCCCCATAGCTGCCCCCACACAGTATAATGCACCATAGTTGCCCCCGCACCGTATAATGTCCCCATAGCTGCCCCCACACAGTATAATGCGCCATAGTTGCCCCCGCACCGTATAATGTCCCCATAGCTGCCCCCCACACAGTATAATGTCCCCATAGTTGCCCCCACACAGTATAATGCCCCCATAGCTGCCCCCCACACAGTATAATGCCCCCATAGCTGCCCCACACAGTATAATGTCCCCATAGCTGCCTCCACACAGTATAATGCCCCCATAGCTGCCTCCACACAGTATAATGTCCCCATAGCTGCCCCCCACACAGTATAAATGACCCCATAACTGCCCCACACAGTATAATGTCCCATAGCTGCACCACTCAGAATAATGTCCCCATAGCTGCCTCCACACAGTATAATGTCACCATAGCTGCCTCCATACAGTATAATGTCCCATAGCTGCCCCCGCACAGTATAATGCTCCCATAGCTGCCCCCGCACAGTGTAATGCCCCCATAGCTGCCTCCACACAGTATAATGCCACCATAGCTGCCCCCACACAGTATAATGTCCCCATAGCTGCCTCCACACAGTATAATGTCCCCATAGCTGCCCCACACAGTATAATGTCCCCATAGCTGCCTCCACACAGTATAATGTCCCCATAGCTGCCCCACACAGTATAATGTCCCCATATAATGTCCCCATAGCTGCCTCCACACAGTATAATGTTCCCATAGCTGCCACCACACAGTATAATGCCCCCATAGCTGCCCCCACACAGTATAATGCCCCCATAGCTGCCTCTACACAGTATAATGTCCCCATAGCTGCCTCTACACAGTATAATGCCCCCATAGCTGCCTCCACACTGTATAATGTCCCCAAAGCTGTCACCACACAGTATAATGCCCCCATAGCGGCCCCCACACAGTATAATGCTCCCATAGCTGCCCCCACACAGTATAATGTCCCCATAGCTGCCTCCACACAGTATAATGCCCCCATAGCTGCCCACACACAGTATAATGCCAAATAGCTGCCCCCACACAGTATAATGTCCTCATAGCTACCTCCACAAAGTATAATCCCCATAGCTGCCCCCACACTGTATAATGCCCCCATAGCTGCCCCCACACAGTATAATGCCCCCATAGCTGCCACCACACAGTATAATGCCCCATAGCTGCCTCCACACAGTATAATGTCCCTCATAGCTGCCGCCACACAGTATAATGTCCCCATAGCTGCCCCCACACAGTATAATGCCCCCATAGCTGCCACCACACAGTATAATGCCCCACAGCTGCCGCCACACAGTATATGTCCCCATAGCTGCCCCCACACAGTATAATGCCCCCATAGCTGCCTCTACACAGTATAATGTCCCCATAGCTGCCTCTACACAGTATAATGCCCCCATAGCTGCCTCCACACAGTATAATGCCCCCATAGCTGCCTCCACACTGTATAATGTCCCCATAGCTGCCTCCACACAGTATAATGTCCCCATAGATGCCCCCACACAGTATAATGTCCCCATAGCTGCCCCCACACAGTATAATGTCCCCATAGCTGCCTCCACACAGTATAATGTCCCCATAGCTGCCCCCACACAGTATAATGTCCCCATAGCTGCGTCCACACAGTATAATGCCCCCATAGCTGCCTCCACACAGTATAATGTCCCCATAGCTGCCCCCACACAGTATAATGTCCCCATAGCTGCGTCCACACAGTATAATGCCCCCATAGCTGCCTCCACACAGTATAATGTCCCCATAGCTGCATCCACACAATATAATGTCCCCATAGCTGTCACCACACAGTATAATGCCCCCATAGCGGCCCCCACACAGTATAATGTCCCCATAGCTGCCCCCACACAGTATAATGCCCCCATAGCTGCCTCCACACAGTATAATGTCCCCATAGCTGCCTCCACACAGTATAATGTCCCCATAGCTGCCTCCACACAGTATCATGTCCCCATAGCTGCCCCCACACAATATAATGTCCCCATAGCTGTCACCACACAGTATAATGTCCCATAGCTGCCCCCACACAGTATAATGCCCCCATAGCTGCCTCCACACAGTATAATGTCCCCATAGCTGCCTTCACATAGTATAATGCCCCATAGCTGCCCCCACACAATGTATAATGTCCCCATAGCTGCCCCCACACAGTATATTGTCCCCATAGCTGCCTCCACACAGTATAATGCCCTCATAGCTGCCCCCACACAGTATAATGCCCCCATAGCTGCCACCACACAGTATAATGCCCCCATAACTGCCTCCACACGGTACAATGTCCCCATAGCTGCCCCCACACAGTATAATGTCCCCATAACTGCCCCACACAGTATAATGCCCCATAGCTGCCACCACACTGTATAATGCCCCATAACTGCCTCCACACAGTATAATGTCCCCATAGCTGCCCCCACACAGCATAATGTCCCCATAGGTGCCTCCACACAGTATAATGTCCCATAGCTGCCCCCACACAGTATAATGTCCCATAGGTGCCTCCACACAGTATAATGTCCCCATAGCTGCCCCCACACAGTATAATACCCCCATAGCTGCCTCCACACAGTATAATGTCCCCATAGCTGCCCCCACACAGTATAATGCCCCCATAGCTGCCTCCACACAGTATAATGTCCCCATAGGTGCCTCCACACAGTATAATGCCCTCATAGCTGCCCCACACAGTATAATGCCCCCATAGCTGCCACCACACAGTATAATGCCCCCATAACTGCCTCCACACGGTACAATGTCCCCATAGCTGCCCCCACACAGTATAATGTCCCCATAACTGCCCCCACACAGTATAATGCCCCATAGCTGCCACCACACTGTATAATGCCCCATAACTGCCTCCACACAGTATAATGTCCCCATAGCTGCCCCACACAGCATAATGTCCCCATAGGTGCCTCCACACAGTATAATGTCCCCATAGCTGCCCCACACAGTATAATGTCCCATAGGTGCCTCCACACAGTATAATGTCCCCAAAGCTGCTACCACACTGTATAATGCCCCATAACTGCCTCCACACAGTAAAATGTCCCCATAGCTGCCCCCACACAGCATAATGTCCCCATAGGTGCCTCCACACAGTATAATGTCCCCATAGCTGCCCCCACACAGTATAATGTCCCCATAGGTGCCTCCACACTGTATAATGTCCCCATAGGTGCCTCCACACAGTATAATGTCCCCATAGCTGCCCCCACACAGTATAATGTCCCCATAGCTGCCCCCACACAGTATAATGCCCCCATAGCTGCCCCACACAGTATAATGCCCCCATAGCTGCCCCCCACACAGTATAATGTCCCCATAGCTGCCCGCCGCACAGTTAGTGCCCCCATAGTTGCCCCCACACAGTATAATGCCCCCATTGCTTCCCACACACACAGTATAATGCCCCCATAGCTGCCCCACACAGTTTAATGCCCCATAGTTGCCTCCACAAATTATAATGCCCCATAGTTGCCCCACACAGTTTAATGCCCTATAGTTGCCTCCACAAATTATAATGCCCCATAGTTGCCCCCACACAGTATAATGTCCCCATAGCTGCCCCACCACGGTATAATGCCCCATAGGTGCCCCACACAGTATAATGTCCCCATAGCTGCCCCCACACAGTATAATGTCCCCATAGGTGCCTCCACACAGTATAATGTCCCCATAGCTGCCCCCACACAGTATAATGTCCCCATAGGTGCCTCCACACAGTATAATGTCCCCATAGCTGCTACCACACTGTATAATGCCCCATAACTGCCTCCCACAGTATAATAATGTCCCCATAGCTGCCCCCACACAGCATATGTCCCCATAGGTGCCTCCACACAGTATAATGTCCCCATAGCTGCCCCCACACAGTATAATGTCCCCATAGGTGCCTCCACACAGTATAATGTCCCAATAGGTGCCTCCACACAGTATAATGTCCCCATAGCTGCCCCCACACAGTATAATGTCCCCATAGCTGCCCCACACAGTATAATGCCCACATAGCTGCCCCACACAGTACAATGCCCCCATAGCTGCCCCCACACAGTATAATGTCCCCATAGCTGCCCCCACACAGTATAATGCCCCCATAGCTTCCCCCACACATAGTATAATGCCCCCATAGCTGCCCCACACAGTTTAATGCCCATAGTTGCCTCCACAAATTATAATGCCCCATAGTTGCCCCACAGAGTATAATGTCCCCATAGCTGCCCCCACACAGTATAATGCCCCCATAGCTGCCCCACACAGTATAATGTCCCCATAGCTGCCCCCACACAGTATAATGCCCCATAGTTGCCCCCACACAGTATAATGTCCCCATAGCTGCCTCCCCACAGTATAATGTCCCCATAGCTGCCCCCACACAGTATAATGCCCCCATAGCTGCCCCACACAGTATAATGTCCCCATAGCTGCCCCCACACAGTATAATGTCCCTATAGTTGCCCCCACACAGTATAATGTCCCCATATCTGCAACACACAAAATAATAATGTCCCTATAGCTGCCTCCACACAGTATATGGAGGCCACACAGCATAATGCCCCCATAGCTGCCACCACACAGTATAATGTCCCCATAGCTGCCCCCACTTAGTATAATGCCCCATAGTTGCCCCACACAGTATAATGCCCCATAGCTGCCTCCACACAGTATAATGTCCCCATAGCTGCCCCCACACAGTATAATGCCCCCATAGCTGCCACCACAAAGTATAATGTCCCCATAGCTGCCCCCACACAGTATAATGCGCCATAGTTGCCCCCGCACCGTATCATGTCCCCATAGCTGCCCCCACACAGTATAATGCGCCATAGTTGCCCCGCACCGTATAATGTCCCCATAGCTGCCCCCCACACAGTATAATGTCCCCATAGTTGCCCCCACACAGTATAATGCCCCCATAGCTGCCCCCACACAGTATAATGCCCCCATAGCTGCCCCACACCAGTATAATGTCCCCATAGCTGCCTCCACACAGTATAATGCCCCCCATAGCTGCCTCCACACAGTATAATGTCCCCATAGCTGCCCCCACACAGTATAAATGACCCCATAACTGCCCCACACAGTATAATGTCCCAATAGCTGCACCACTCAGAATAATGTCCCCATAGCTGCCTCCACACAGTATAATGTCACCATAGCTGCCTCCAGTACAGTATAATGTCACCATAGCTGCCTCCATACAGTATAATGTCCCCATAGCTGCCCCCGCACAGTATAATGCTCCCATAGCTGCCCCCGCACAGTGTAATGCCCCCATAGCTGCCTCCACACAGTATAATGCCACCATAGCTGCCCCCACACAGTATAATGTCCCCATAGCTGCCTCCACACAGTATAATGTCCCCATAGCTGCCTCCACACAGTATAATGTCCCCATAGCTGCCCCACACAGTATAATGTCCCCATAGCCTCCACACAGTATAATGTCCCCATAGCTGCCCCACAAGTATAATGTCCCCATATAATGTCCCCATAGCTGCCTCCACACAGTATAATGTTCCCATAGCTGCCACCACACAGTATAATGCCCCCATAGCTGCCCCCACACAGTATAATGCCCCCATAGCTGCCTCTACACAGTATAATGTCCCCATAGCTGCCTCTACACAGTATAATGCCCCCATAGCTGCCTCCACACTGTATAATGTCCCATAGCTGTCACCACACAGTATAATGCCCCCATAGCGGCCCCCACACAGTATAATGCTCCCATAGCTGCCCCCACACAGTATAATGTCCCCATAGCTGCCCCCACACAGTATAATGCCCCCATAGCTGCCTCCACACATTATAATGTCCCCATAGCTGCCTCCACACAGTATAATGCCCCCATAGCTGCCCACACACAGTATAAGCCAAATAGCTGCCCCACACAGTATAATGTCCTCATAGCTACCTCCACAAAGTATAATCCCCATAGCTGCCCCCACACTGTATAATGCCCCCATAGCTGCCCCCACACAGTATAATGCCCCCATAGCTGCCACCACACAGTATAATGCCCCCATAGCTGCCTCCACACAGTATAATGTCCCTCATAGCTGCCGCCACACAGTATAATGTCCCCATAGCTGCCCCCACACAGTATAATGCCCCCATAGCTGCCACCACACAGTATAATGCCCCCACAGCTGCCGCCACACAGTATAATGTCCCCATAGCTGCCCCCACACAGTATAATGCCCCCATAGCTGCCTCTACACAGTATAATGTCCCCATAGCTGCCTCTACACAGTATAATGCCCCCATAGCTGCCTCCACACAGTATAATGCCCCCATAGCTGCCTCCACACTGTATAATGTCCCCATAGCTGCCTCCACACAGTATAATGTCCCCATAGATGCCCCCACACAGTATAATGTCCCCATAGCTGCCCCCACACAGTATAATGTCCCCATAGCTGCCTCCACACAGGTATAATGTCCCCATAGCTGCCCCCACACAGTATAATGTCCCCATAGCTGCGTCCACACAGTATAATGCCCCATAGCTGCCTCCACACAGTATAATGTCCCCATAGCTGCCCCCACACAGTATAATGTCCCCATAGCTGCGTCCACACAGTATAATGCCCCCATAGCTGCCTCCACACAGTATAATGTCCCCATAGCTGCATCCACACAATATAATGTCCCCATAGCTGTCACCACACAGTATAATGCCCCCATAGCGGCCCCCACACAGTATAATGTCCCCATAGCTGCCCCCACACAGTATAATGCCCCCATAGCTGCCTCCACACAGTATAATGTCCCCATAGCTGCCTCCACACAGTATAATGTCCCCATAGCTGCCTCCACACAGTATCATGTCCCCATAGCTGCCCCCACACAATATAATGTCCCCATAGCTGTCACCACACAGTATAATGTCCCCATAGCTGCCCCCACACAGTATAATGCCCCCATAGCTGCCTCCACACAGTATAATGTCCCCATAGCTGCCCCCACACAGTATAATGTCCCCATAGCTGCCTTCACATAGTATAATGCCCCATAGCTGCCCCCACACAGTATAATGTCCCCATAGCTGCCCCCACACAGTATATTGTCCCCATAGCTGCCTCCACACAGTATAATGTCCCCATAGCTGCCCCCACACAGTATAATGTCCCCATAGCTGCCTCTACACAGTATAATGCCCCCATAGCTGCCTCTACACAGTATAATGTCCCCATAGCTGCCTCTACACAGTATAATGCCCCCATAGCTGCCTCCACACTGTATAATGTCCCCATAGCTGCCTCCACACAGTAAATGTCCCCATAGATGCCACCGCACAGTATAATGTCCCCATAGCTGCCTCCACACAGTATAATGTCCCCATAGCTGTCACCACACAGTATAATGCCCCATAGCTGCCTCCACACAGTATAATGCCCCCATAACTGCCCCCACACAGTATAATGCCCCCATAGCTGCCTCCACACAGTATAATGCCCCCATAGCTGCCTCCACACAGTATAATATCCCCATAGCTGCCTCCACACAGTATAATGTCCCATAGCTGTCACACACAGTATATGCCCCCATAGCGGCCCCACACTGTATAATGTCCCCATAGCTGCCTCCACACAGTATAATGTCCCCATAGATGCCCCCACACAGTATAATGTCCCCATAGCTGCCCCCACACAGTATAGTGTCCCCATAGCTGCCCCCACACAGTATATGTCCCCATAGCTGCGTCCACACAGTATAATGCCCCCATAGCTGCCTCCACACAGTATAATGTCCCCATAGCTGCATCCACACAATATAATGTCCCCATAGCTGTCAC
>NW_027463485.1:0-37952 GCF_050947455.1 Rhinoderma darwinii | reverse complement strand
AATTGCCAGGCGCTGAGACGAATGCCGCCAAGATCTAGCGTCTATGACTTACGGTTCAAGAATTAGCCTCAGAAACAGTGGGAAACAGTGCTTCTATACTAATTGCCAGGCGCTGAGACGAATGCCGCCAAGATCGAGCGTCTATGACTTACGGTTCAAGAATTAGCCTCAGAAACAGTGGTTCTGAACATGCTGCCAATAGCTCGCCTGGGAAACATCCAGAGAAGTCCAAGATTGTGTTTTTTAGACTGGCTGCCACGAGCTGAAACGAATGCAGCCAAGAGCGAGCGTCAGTGACTTACGGTTCAAGAGTTATTCACAGAAACATGGTTCTGAACTTTGCTGCTAGCCGCGAAAGCGAAAATAACCAAGATCGAGCGTCTAGGATTTACTTGTCAATAGCTCGCCTGGGAAACATCCAGAGAAGTCAAAGACAGTGCTTCTATACTAATTGCCAGGTGCTGAGACGAATGCCGCCAAGATCTAGCGTCTATGACTTACGGTTCAAGAATTAGCCTCAGAAACAGTGGGAAACAGTGCTTCTATACTAATTGCCAGGCGCTGAGACGAATGCCGCCAAGATCGAGCGTATATGACTTACGGTTCAAGAATTAGCCTCAGAAACAGTGGTTCTGAACATGCTGCCAATAGCTCGCCTGGGAAACATCCAGAGAAGTCCAAGATTGTGTTTTTTAGACTGGCTGCCACGAGCTGAAACGAATGCAGCCAAGAGCGAGCGTCTGTGACTTACGGTTCAAAAGTTATTCACAGAAACATCGTTCTGAACTTTGCTGCCAGACGCGAAAGCGAAAATAACCAAGATCGAGCGTCTAGGATTTACTTGTCAAAAGCTCGCCTGGGAAACATCCAGAGAAGTCAAAGACAGTGCTTCTATACTAATTGCCAGGCGCTGAGACGAATGCCGCCAAGATCTAGCGTCTATGACTTACGGTTCAAGAATTAGCCTCAGAAACAGTGGGAAACAGTGCTTCTATACTAATTGCCAGGCGCTGAGACGAATGCCGCCAAGATCGAGCGTCTATGACTTACGGTTCAAGAATTAGCCTCAGAAACAGTGGTTCTGAACATGCTGCCAATAGCTCGCCTGGGAAACATCCAGAGAAGTCCAAGATTGTGTTTTTTAGACTGGCTGCCACGAGCTGAAACGAATGCAGCCAAGAGCGAGCGTCAGTGACTTACGGTTCAAGAGTTATTCACAGAAACATGGTTCTGAACTTTGCTGCTAGCCGCGAAAGCGAAAATAACCAAGATCGAGCGTCTAGGATTTACTTGTCAATAGCTCGCCTGGGAAACATCCAGAGAAGTCAAAGACAGTGCTTCTATACTAATTGCCAGGTGCTGAGACGAATGCCGCCAAGATCTAGCGTCTATGACTTACGGTTCAAGAATTAGCCTCAGAAACAGTGGGAAACAGTGCTTCTATACTAATTGCCAGGCGCTGAGACGAATGCCGCCAAGATCGAGCGTATATGACTTACGGTTCAAGAATTAGCCTCAGAAACAGTGGTTCTGAACATGCTGCCAATAGCTCGCCTGGGAGACATCCAGAGAAGTCCAAGATTGTGTTTTTTAGACTGGCTGCCACGAGCTGAAACGAATGCAGCCAAGAGCTAGCGTCTGTGACTTACGGTTCAAAAGTTATTCACAGAAACATGGTTCTGAACTTTGCTGCCAGCCGCGAAAGCGAAAATAACCAAGATCGAGCGTCTAGGATTTACTTGTCAATAGCTCGCCTGGGAAACATCCAGAGAAGTCAAAGACAGTGCTTCTATACTAATTGTCAGGCGCTGAGACGAATGCCGCCAAGATCTAGCGTCTATGACTTACGGTTCAAGAATTAGCCTCAGAAACAGTGGGAAACAGTGCTTCTATACTAATTGCCAGGCGCTGAGACGAATGCCGCCAAGATCGAGCGTCTATGACACGGTTCAAGAATTAGCCTCAGAAACAGTGGTTCTGAACATGCTGCCAATAGCTCGCCTGGGAAACATTCAGAGAAGTCCAAGATAGTGTTTTTTAGACTGGCTGCCACGAGCTGAAACGAATGCAGCCAAGAGCGAGCGTCTGTGACTTACGGTTCAAAAGTTATTCACAGAAACATGGTTCTGAACTTTGCTGCCAGCCGCGAAAGCGAAAATAACCAAGATCGAGCGTCTAGGATTTACTTGTCAATAGCTCGCCTGGGAAACATCCAGAGAAGTCAAAGACAGTGCTTCTATACTAATTGCCAGGTGCTGAGACGAATGCCGCCAAGATCTAGCGTCTATGACTTACGGTTCAAGAATTAGCCTCAGAAACAGTGGGAAACAGTGCTTCTATACTAATTGCCAGGCGCTGAGACGAATGCCGCCAAGATCGAGCGTCTATGACTTACGGTTCAAGAATTAGCCTCAGAAACAGTGGTTCTGAACATGCTGCCAATAGCTCGCCTGGGAAACATCCAGAGAAGTCCAAGATTGTGTTTTTTAGACTGGCTGCCACGAGCTGAAACGAATGCAGCCAAGAGCGAGCGTCAGTGACTTACGGTTCAAGAGTTATTCACAGAAACATGGTTCTGAACTTTGCTGCTAGCCGCGAAAGCGAAAATAACCAAGTTCGAGCGTCTAGGATTTACTTGTCAATAGCTCGCCTGGGAAACATCCAGAGAAGTCAAAGACAGTGCTTCTATACTAATTGCCAGGCGCTGAGACGAATGCCGCCAAGATCTAGCGTCTATGACTTACGGTTCAAGAATTAGCCTCAGAAACAGTGGGAAACAGTGCTTCTATACTAATTGCCAGGCGCTGAGACGAATGCCGCCAAGATCGAGCGTCTATGACTTACGGTTCAAGAATTAGCCTCAGAAACAGTGGTTCTGAACATGCTGCCAATAGCTCGCCTGGGAAACATCCAGAGAAGTCCAAGATTGTGTTTTTTAGACTGGCTGCCACGAGCTGAAACGAATGCAGCCAAGAGCGAGCGTCTGTGACTTACGGTTCAAAAGTTATTCACAGAAACATGGTTCTGAACTTTGCTGCCAGCCGCGAAAGCGAAAATAACCAAGATCGAGCGTCTAGGATTTACTTGTCAAAAGCTCGCCTGGGAAACATCCAGAGAAGTCAAAGACAGTGCTTCTATACTAATTGCCAGGCGCTGAGACGAATGCCGCCAAGATCTAGCGTCTATGACTTACGGTTCAAGAATTAGCCTCAGAAACAGTGGGAAACAGTGCTTCTATACTAATTGCCAGGCGCTGAGACGAATGCCGCCAAGATCGAGCGTCTATGACTTACGGTTCAAGAATTAGCCTCAGAAACAGTGGTTCTGAACATGCTGCCAATAGCTCGCCTGGGAAACATCCAGAGAAGTCCAAGATTGTGTTTTTTAGACTGGCTGCCACGAGCTGAAACGAATGCAGCCAAGAGCTAGCGTCTGTGACTTACGGTTCAAAAGTTATTCACAGAAACATGGTTCTGAACTTTGCTGCCAGCCGCGAAAGCGAAAATAACCAAGATCGAGCGTCTAGGATTTACTTGTCAATAGCTCGCCTGGGAAACATCCAGAGAAGTCAAAGACAGTGCTTCTATACTAATTGCCAGGCGCTGAGACGAATGCCGCCAAGATCTAGCGTCTATGACTTACGGTTCAAGAATTAGCCTCAGAAACCGTGGGAAACAGTGCTTCTATACTAATTGCCAGGCGCTGAGACGAATGCCGCCAAGATCGAGCGTCTATGACTTACGGTTCAAGAATTAGCCTCAGAAACAGTGGTTCTGAACATGCTGCCAATAGCTCGCCTGGGAAACATCCAGAGAAGTCCAAGATTGTGTTTTTTAGACTGGCTGCCACGAGCTGAAACGAATGCAGCCAAGAGCTAGCGTCTGTGACTTACGGTTCAAAAGTTATTCACAGAAACATGGTTCTGAACTTTGCTGCCAGCCGCGAAAGCGAAAATAACCAAGATCGAGCGTCTAGGATTTACTTGTCAAAAGCTCGCCTGGGAAACATCCAGAGAAGTCAAAGACAGTGCTTCTATACTAATTGCCAGGCGCTGAGACGAATGCCGCCAAGATCTAGCGTCTATGACTTACGGTTCAAGAATTAGCCTCAGAAACAGTGGGAAACAGTGCTTCTATACTAATTGCCAGGCGCTGAGACGAATGCCGCCAAGATCGAGCGTCTATGACTTACGGTTCAAGAATTAGCCTCAGAAACAGTGGTTCTGAACATGCTGCCAATAGCTCGCCTGGGAAACATCCAGAGAAGTCCAAGATTGTGTTTTTTAGACTGGCTGCCACGAGCTGAAACGAATGCAGCCAAGAGCGAGCGTCAGTGACTTACGGTTCAAGAGTTATTCACAGAAACATGGTTCTGAACTTTGCTGCTAGCCGCGAAAGCGAAAATAACCAAGATCGAGCGTCTAGGATTTACTTGTCAATAGCTCGCCTGGGAAACATCCAGAGAAGTCAAAGACAGTGCTTCTATACTAATTGCCAGGTGCTGAGACGAATGCCGCCAAGATCTAGCGTCTATGACTTACGGTTCAAGAATTAGCCTCAGAAACAGTGGGAAACAGTGCTTCTATACTAATTGCCAGGCGCTGAGACGAATGCCGCCAAGATCGAGCGTCTATGACTTACGGTTCAAGAATTAGCCTCAGAAACAGTGGTTCTGAACATGCTGCCAATAGCTCGCCTGGGAAACATCCAGAGAAGTCCAAGATTGTGTTTTTTTAGACTGGCTGCCACGAGCTGAAACGAATGCAGCCAAGAGCTAGCGTCTGTGACTTACGGTTCAAAAGTTATTCACAGAAACATGGTTCTGAACTTTGCTGCCAGCCGCGAAAGCGAAAATAACCAAGATCGAGCGTCTAGGATTTACTTGTCAATAGCTCGCCTGGGAAACATCCAGAGAAGTCAAAGACAGTGCTTCTATACTAATTGTCAGGCGCTGAGACGAATGCCGCCAAGATCTAGCGTCTATGACTTACGGTTCAAGAATTAGCCTCAGAAACAGTGGGAAACAGTGCTTCTATACTAATTGCCAGGCGCTGAGACGAATGCCGCCAAGATCGAGCGTCTATGACTTACGGTTCAAGAATTAGCCTCAGAAACAGTGGTTCTGAACATGCTGCCAATAGCTCGCCTGGGAAACATCCAGAGAAGTCCAAGATTGTGTTTTTTAGACTGGCTGCCACGAGCTGAAACGAATGCAGCCAAGAGCGAGCGTCTGTGACTTACGGTTCAAAAGTTATTCACAGAAACATCGTTCTGAACTTTGCTGCCAGACGCGAAAGCGAAAATAACCAAGATCGAGCGTCTAGGATTTACTTGTCAAAAGCTCGCCTGGGAAACATCCAGAGAAGTCAAAGACAGTGCTTCTATACTAATTGCCAGGCGCTGAGACGAATGCCGCCAAGATCTAGCGTCTATGACTTACGGTTCAAGAATTAGCCTCAGAAACAGTGGGAAACAGTGCTTCTATACTAATTGCCAGGCGCTGAGACGAATGCCGCCAAGATCGAGCGTCTATGACTTACGGTTCAAGAATTAGCCTCAGAAACAGTGGTTCTGAACATGCTGCCAATAGCTCGCCTGGGAAACATCCAGAGAAGTCCAAGATTGTGTTTTTTAGACTGGCTGCCACGAGCTGAAACGAATGCAGCCAAGAGCGAGCGTCAGTGACTTACGGTTCAAGAGTTATTCACAGAAACATGGTTCTGAACTTTGCTGCTAGCCGCGAAAGCGAAAATAACCAAGATCGAGCGTCTAGGATTTACTTGTCAATAGCTCGCCTGGGAAACATCCAGAGAAGTCAAAGACAGTGCTTCTATACTAATTGCCAGGTGCTGAGACGAATGCCGCCAAGATCTAGCGTCTATGACTTACGGTTCAAGAATTAGCCTCAGAAACAGTGGGAAACAGTGCTTCTATACTAATTGCCAGGCGCTGAGACGAATGCCGCCAAGATCGAGCGTATATGACTTACGGTTCAAGAATTAGCCTCAGAAACAGTGGTTCTGAACATGCTGCCAATAGCTCGCCTGGGAAACATCCAGAGAAGTCCAAGATTGTGTTTTTTAGACTGGCTGCCACGAGCTGAAACGAATGCAGCCAAGAGCTAGCGTCTGTGACTTACGGTTCAAAAGTTATTCACAGAAACATGGTTCTGAACTTTGCTGCCAGCCGCGAAAGCGAAAATAACCAAGATCGAGCGTCTAGGATTTACTTGTCAATAGCTCGCCTGGGAAACATCCAGAGAAGTCAAAGACAGTGCTTCTATACTAATTGTCAGGCGCTGAGACGAATGCCGCCAAGATCTAGCGTCTATGACTTACGGTTCAAGAATTAGCCTCAGAAACAGTGGGAAACAGTGCTTCTATACTAATTGCCAGGCGCTGAGACGAATGCCGCCAAGATCGAGCGTCTATGACACGGTTCAAGAATTAGCCTCAGAAACAGTGGTTCTGAACATGCTGCCAATAGCTCGCCTGGGAAACATTCAGAGAAGTCCAAGATAGTGTTTTTTAGACTGGCTGCCACGAGCTGAAACGAATGCAGCCAAGAGCGAGCGTCTGTGACTTACGGTTCAAAAGTTATTCACAGAAACATGGTTCTGAACTTTGCTGCCAGCCGCGAAAGCGAAAATAACCAAGATCGAGCGTCTAGGATTTACTTGTCAATAGCTCGCCTGGGAAACATCCAGAGAAGTCAAAGACAGTGCTTCTATACTAATTGCCAGGTGCTGAGACGAATGCCGCCAAGATCTAGCGTCTATGACTTACGGTTCAAGAATTAGCCTCAGAAACAGTGGGAAACAGTGCTTCTATACTAATTGCCAGGCGCTGAGACGAATGCCGCCAAGATCGAGCGTCTATGACTTACGGTTCAAGAATTAGCCTCAGAAACAGTGGTTCTGAACATGCTGCCAATAGCTCGCCTGGGAAACATCCAGAGAAGTCCAAGATTGTGTTTTTTAGACTGGCTGCCACGAGCTGAAACGAATGCAGCCAAGAGCTAGCGTCTGTGACTTACGGTTCAAAAGTTATTCACAGAAACATGGTTCTGAACTTTGCTGCCAGCCGCGAAAGCGAAAATAACCAAGATCGAGCGTCTAGGATTTACTTGTCAAAAGCTCGCCTGGGAAACATCCAGAGAAGTCAAAGACAG
The DNA here is from genome assembly GCF_050947455.1 of Rhinoderma darwinii. Lineage (NCBI taxonomy): Eukaryota > Metazoa > Chordata > Amphibia > Anura > Rhinodermatidae > Rhinoderma > Rhinoderma darwinii. Next base: position 30,783 of record NW_027463485.1, on the reverse strand, counting down.
TGCTTCTATACTAATTGCCAGGCGCTGAGACGAATGCCGCCAAGATCTAGCGTCTATGACTTACGGTTCAAGAATTAGCCTCAGAAACAGTGGGAAACAGTGCTTCTATACTAATTGCCAGGCGCTGAGACGAATGCCGCCAAGATCGAGCGTCTATGACTTACGGTTCAAGAATTAGCCTCAGAAACAGTGGTTCTGAACATGCTGCCAATAGCTCGCCTGGGAAACATCCAGAGAAGTCCAAGATTGTGTTTTTTAGACTGGCTGCCACGAGCTGAAACGAATGCAGCCAAGAGCGAGCGTCAGTGACTTACGGTTCAAGAGTTATTCACAGAAACATGGTTCTGAACTTTGCTGCTAGCCGCGAAAGCGAAAATAACCAAGATCGAGCGTCTAGGATTTACTTGTCAATAGCTCGCCTGGGAAACATCCAGAGAAGTCAAAGACAGTGCTTCTATACTAATTGCCAGGTGCTGAGACGAATACCGCCAAGATCTAGCGTCTATGACTTACGGTTCAAGAATTAGCCTCAGAAACAGTGGGAAACAGTGCTTCTATACTAATTGCCAGGCGCTGAGACGAATGCCGCCAAGATCGAGCGTATATGACTTACGGTTCAAGAATTAGCCTCAGAAACAGTGGTTCTGAACATGCTGCCAATAGCTCGCCTGGGAAACATCCAGAGAAGTCCAAGATTGTGTTTTTTAGACTGGCTGCCACGAGCTGAAACGAATGCAGCCAAGAGCTAGCGTCTGTGACTTACGGTTCAAAAGTTATTCACAGAAACATGGTTCTGAACTTTGCTGCCAGCCGGGAAAGCGAAAATAACCAAGATCGAGCGTCTAGGATTTACTTGTCAATAGCTCGCCTGGGAAACATCCAGAGAAGTCAAAGACAGTGCTTCTATACTAATTGTCAGGCGCTGAGACGAATGCCGCCAAGATCTAGCGTCTATGACTTACGGTTCAAGAATTAGCCTCAGAAACAGTGGGAAACAGTGCTTCTATACTAATTGCCAGGCGCTGAGACGAATGCCGCCAAGATCGAGCGTCTATGACACGGTTCAAGAATTAGCCTCAGAAACAGTGGTTCTGAACATGCTGCCAATAGCTCGCCTGGGAAACATTCAGAGAAGTCCAAGATAGTGTTTTTTAGACTGGCTGCCACGAGCTGAAACGAATGCAGCCAAGAGCGAGCGTCTGTGACTTACGGTTCAAAAGTTATTCACAGAAACATGGTTCTGAACTTTGCTGCCAGCCGCGAAAGCGAAAATAACCAAGATCGAGCGTCTAGGATTTACTTGTCAATAGCTCGCCTGGGAAACATCCAGAGAAGTCAAAGACAGTGCTTCTATACTAATTGCCAGGTGCTGAGACGAATGCCGCCAAGATCTAGCGTCTATGACTTACGGTTCAAGAATTAGCCTCAGAAACAGTGGGAAACAGTGCTTCTATACTAATTGCCAGGCGCTGAGACGAATGCCGCCAAGATCGAGCGTCTATGACTTACGGTTCAAGAATTAGCCTCAGAAACAGTGGTTCTGAACATGCTGCCAATAGCTCGCCTGGGAAACATCCAGAGAAGTCCAAGATTGTGTTTTTTAGACTGGCTGCCACGAGCTGAAACGAATGCAGCCAAGAGCGAGCGTCAGTGACTTACGGTTCAAGAGTTATTCACAGAAACATGGTTCTGAACTTTGCTGCTAGCCGCGAAAGCGAAAATAACCAAGTTCGAGCGTCTAGGATTTACTTGTCAATAGCTCGCCTGGGAAACATCCAGAGAAGTCAAAGACAGTGCTTCTATACTAATTGCCAGGCGCTGAGACGAATGCCGCCAAGATCTAGCGTCTATGACTTACGGTTCAAGAATTAGCCTCAGAAACAGTGGGAAACAGTGCTTCTATACTAATTGCCAGGCGCTGAGACGAATGCCGCCAAGATCGAGCGTCTATGACTTACGGTTCAAGAATTAGCCTCAGAAACAGTGGTTCTGAACATGCTGCCAATAGCTCGCCTGGGAAACATCCAGAGAAGTCCAAGATTGTGTTTTTTAGACTGGCTGCCACGAGCTGAAACGAATGCAGCCAAGAGCGAGCGTCTGTGACTTACGGTTCAAAAGTTATTCACAGAAACATGGTTCTGAACTTTGCTGCCAGCCGCGAAAGCGAAAATAACCAAGATCGAGCGTCTAGGATTTACTTGTCAAAAGCTCGCCTGGGAAACATCCAGAGAAGTCAAAGACAGTGCTTCTATACTAATTGCCAGGCGCTGAGACGAATGCCGCCAAGATCTAGCGTCTATGACTTACGGTTCAAGAATTAGCCTCAGAAACAGTGGGAAACAGTGCTTCTATACTAATTGCCAGGCGCTGAGACGAATGCCGCCAAGATCGAGCGTCTATGACTTACGGTTCAAGAATTAGCCTCAGAAACAGTGGTTCTGAACATGCTGCCAATAGCTCGCCTGGGAAACATCCAGAGAAGTTCAAGATTGTGTTTTTTAGACTGGCTGCCACGAGCTGAAACGAATGCAGCCAAGAGCTAGCGTCTGTGACTTACGGTTCAAAAGTTATTCACAGAAACATGGTTCTGAACTTTGCTGCCAGCCGCGAAAGCGAAAATAACCAAGATCGAGCGTCTAGGATTTAATTGTCAATAGCTCGCCTGGGAAACATCCAGAGAAGTCAAAGACAGTGCTTCTATACTAATTGCCAGGCGCTGAGACGAATGCCGCCAAGATCTAGCGTCTATGACTTACGGTTCAAGAATTAGCCTCAGAAACCGTGGGAAACAGTGCTTCTATACTAATTGCCAGGCGCTGAGACGAATGCCGCCAAGATCGAGCGTCTATGACTTACGGTTCAAGAATTAGCCTCAGAAACAGTGGTTCTGAACATGCTGCCAATAGCTCGCCTGGGAAACATCCAGAGAAGTCCAAGATTGTGTTTTTTAGACTGGCTGCCACGAGCTGAAACGAATGCAGCCAAGAGCTAGCGTCTGTGACTTACGGTTCAAAAGTTATTCACAGAAACATGGTTCTGAACTTTGCTGCCAGCCGCGAAAGCGAAAATAACCAAGATCGAGCGTCTAGGATTTACTTGTCAAAAGCTCGCCTGGGAAACATCCAGAGAAGTCAAAGACAGTGCTTCTATACTAATTGCCAGGCGCTGAGACGAATGCCGCCAAGATCTAGCGTCTATGACTTACGGTTCAAGAATTAGCCTCAGAAACAGTGGGAAACAGTGCTTCTATACTAATTGCCAGGCGCTGAGACGAATGCCGCCAAGATCGAGCGTCTATGACTTACGGTTCAAGAATTAGCCTCAGAAACAGTGGTTCTGAACATGCTGCCAATAGCTCGCCTGGGAAACATCCAGAGAAGTCCAAGATTGTGTTTTTTAGACTGGCTGCCACGAGCTGAAACGAATGCAGCCAAGAGCGAGCGTCAGTGACTTACGGTTCAAGAGTTATTCACAGAAACATGGTTCTGAACTTTGCTGCTAGCCGCGAAAGCGAAAATAACCAAGATCGAGCGTCTAGGATTTACTTGTCAATAGCTCGCCTGGGAAACATCCAGAGAAGTCAAAGACAGTGCTTCTATACTAATTGCCAGGTGCTGAGACGAATGCCGCCAAGATCTAGCGTCTATGACTTACGGTTCAAGAATTAGCCTCAGAAACAGTGGGAAACAGTGCTTCTATACTAATTGCCAGGCGCTGAGACGAATGCCGCCAAGATCGAGCGTCTATGACTTACGGTTCAAGAATTAGCCTCAGAAACAGTGGTTCTGAACATGCTGCCAATAGCTCGCCTGGGAAACATCCAGAGAAGTCCAAGATTGTGTTTTTTTAGACTGGCTGCCACGAGCTGAAACGAATGCAGCCAAGAGCTAGCGTCTGTGACTTACGGTTCAAAAGTTATTCACAGAAACATGGTTCTGAACTTTGCTGCCAGCCGCGAAAGCGAAAATAACCAAGATCGAGCGTCTAGGATTTACTTGTCAATAGCTCGCCTGGGAAACATCCAGAGAAGTCAAAGACAGTGCTTCTATACTAATTGTCAGGCGCTGAGACGAATGCCGCCAAGATCTAGCGTCTATGACTTACGGTTCAAGAATTAGCCTCAGAAACAGTGGGAAACAGTGCTTCTATACTAATTGCCAGGCGCTGAGACGAATGCCGCCAAGATCGAGCGTCTATGACTTACGGTTCAAGAATTAGCCTCAGAAACAGTGGTTCTGAACATGCTGCCAATAGCTCGCCTGGGAAACATCCAGAGAAGTCCAAGATTGTGTTTTTTAGACTGGCTGCCACGAGCTGAAACGAATGCAGCCAAGAGCGAGCGTCTGTGACTTACGGTTCAAAAGTTATTCACAGAAACATCGTTCTGAACTTTGCTGCCAGACGCGAAAGCGAAAATAACCAAGATCGAGCGTCTAGGATTTACTTGTCAAAAGCTCGCCTGGGAAACATCCAGAGAAGTCAAAGACAGTGCTTCTATACTAATTGCCAGGCGCTGAGACGAATGCCGCCAAGATCTAGCGTCTATGACTTACGGTTCAAGAATTAGCCTCAGAAACAGTGGGAAACAGTGCTTCTATACTAATTGCCAGGCGCTGAGACGAATGCCGCCAAGATCGAGCGTCTATGACTTACGGTTCAAGAATTAGCCTCAGAAACAGTGGTTCTGAACATGCTGCCAATAGCTCGCCTGGGAAACATCCAGAGAAGTCCAAGATTGTGTTTTTTAGACTGGCTGCCACGAGCTGAAACGAATGCAGCCAAGAGCGAGCGTCAGTGACTTACGGTTCAAGAGTTATTCACAGAAACATGGTTCTGAACTTTGCTGCTAGCCGCGAAAGCGAAAATAACCAAGATCGAGCGTCTAGGATTTACTTGTCAATAGCTCGCCTGGGAAACATCCAGAGAAGTCAAAGACAGTGCTTCTATACTAATTGCCAGGTGCTGAGACGAATGCCGCCAAGATCTAGCGTCTATGACTTACGGTTCAAGAATTAGCCTCAGAAACAGTGGGAAACAGTGCTTCTATACTAATTGCCAGGCGCTGAGACGAATGCCGCCAAGATCGAGCGTATATGACTTACGGTTCAAGAATTAGCCTCAGAAACAGTGGTTCTGAACATGCTGCCAATAGCTCGCCTGGGAAACATCCAGAGAAGTCCAAGATTGTGTTTTTTAGACTGGCTGCCACGAGCTGAAACGAATGCAGCCAAGAGCTAGCGTCTGTGACTTACGGTTCAAAAGTTATTCACAGAAACATGGTTCTGAACTTTGCTGCCAGCCGCGAAAGCGAAAATAACCAAGATCGAGCGTCTAGGATTTACTTGTCAATAGCTCGCCTGGGAAACATCCAGAGAAGTCAAAGACAGTGCTTCTATACTAATTGTCAGGCGCTGAGACGAATGCCGCCAAGATCTAGCGTCTATGACTTACGGTTCAAGAATTAGCCTCAGAAACAGTGGGAAACAGTGCTTCTATACTAATTGCCAGGCGCTGAGACGAATGCCGCCAAGATCGAGTGTCTATGACACGGTTCAAGAATTAGCCTCAGAAACAGTGGTTCTGAACATGCTGCCAATAGCTCGCCTGGGAAACATTCAGAGAAGTCCAAGATAGTGTTTTTTAGACTGGCTGCCACGAGCTGAAACGAATGCAGCCAAGAGCGAGCGTCTGTGACTTACGGTTCAAAAGTTATTCACAGAAACATGGTTCTGAACTTTGCTGCCAGCCGCGAAAGCGAAAATAACCAAGATCGAGCGTCTAGGATTTACTTGTCAATAGCTCGCCTGGGAAACATCCAGAGAAGTCAAAGACAGTGCTTCTATACTAATTGCCAGGTGCTGAGACGAATGCCGCCAAGATCTAGCGTCTATGACTTACGGTTCAAGAATTAGCCTCAGAAACAGTGGGAAACAGTGCTTCTATACTAATTGCCAGGCGCTGAGACGAATGCCGCCAAGATCGAGCGTCTATGACTTACGGTTCAAGAATTAGCCTCAGAAACAGTGGTTCTGAACATGCTGCCAATAGCTCGCCTGGGAAACATCCAGAGAAGTCCAAGATTGTGTTTTTTAGACTGGCTGCCACGAGCTGAAACGAATGCAGCCAAGAGCGAGCGTCAGTGACTTACGGTTCAAGAGTTATTCACAGAAACATGGTTCTGAACTTTGCTGCTAGCCGCGAAAGCGAAAATAACCAAGTTCGAGCGTCTAGGATTTACTTGTCAATAGCTCGCCTGGGAAACATCCAGAGAAGTCAAAGACAGTGCTTCTATACTAATTGCCAGGCGCTGAGACGAATGCCGCCAAGATCTAGCGTCTATGACTTACGGTTCAAGAATTAGCCTCAGAAACAGTGGGAAACAGTGCTTCTATACTAATTGCCAGGCGCTGAGACGAATGCCGCCAAGATCGAGCGTCTATGACTTACGGTTCAAGAATTAGCCTCAGAAACAGTGGTTCTGAACATGCTGCCAATAGCTCGCCTGGGAAACATCCAGAGAAGTCCAAGATTGTGTTTTTTAGACTGGCTGCCACGAGCTGAAACGAATGCAGCCAAGAGCTAGCGTCTGTGACTTACGGTTCAAAAGTTATTCACAGAAACATGGTTCTGAACTTTGCTGCCAGCCGCGAAAGCGAAAATAACCAAGATCGAGCGTCTAGGATTTACTTGTCAATAGCTCGCCTGGGAAACATCCAGAGAAGTCAAAGACAGTGCTTCTATACTAATTGCCAGGCGCTGAGACGAATGCCGCCAAGATCTAGCGTCTATGACTTACGGTTCAAGAATTAGCCTCAGAAACAGTGGGAAACAGTGCTTCTATACTAATTGCCAGGCGCTGAGACGAATGCCGCCAAGATCGAGCGTCTATGACTTACGGTTCAAGAATTAGCCTCAGAAACAGTGGTTCTGAACATGCTGCCAATAGCTCGCCTGGGAAACATCCAGAGAAGTCCAAGATTGTGTTTTTTAGACTGGCTGCCACGAGCTGAAACGAATGCCGCCAAGAGCGAGCGTCTGTGACTTACGGTTCAAAAGTTATTCACAGAAACATCGTTCTGAACTTTGCTGCCAGACGCGAAAGCGAAAATAACCAAGATCGAGCGTCTAGGATTTACTTGTCAAAAGCTCGCCTGGGAAACATCCAGAGAAGTCAAAGACAGTGCTTCTATACTAATTGCCAGGCGCTGAGACGAATGCCGCCAAGATCTAGCGTCTATGACTTACGGTTCAAGAATTAGCCTCAGAAACAGTGGGAAACAGTGCTTCTATACTAATTGCCAGGCGCTGAGACGAATGCCGCCAAGATCGAGCGTCTATGACTGGGTCCCTTTACCAACCTAAAAATGAAGAGTAGAAAGCTGCCACCTATAGGAGATTTTACCAATGTGGATTTATTTGTGGATATGGTGGGAGACGAGATCAAAAATCTTAGTCAGGACAGTAGGGGTATGGATAATAACTTGTCTTGGTCCGAACGACTAGCTCTGACCACTCTAGAGAAAAAACAGAACATCGTTCTAAAAGCATCTGATAAAGGTGGGAACATTGTGGTCATGAGTAGGGATGATTATATAAAAAAATGTGTGAGGACATATTGTTTAACCATAACTGTTACACCATTTTAAAGGATAACCCCACAGCACTATTCAAGAAGGAGTTGCTGAGCATTCTGAGTGATGCAAAGAGCAGATCCTTGATTAGTGCAGGAGAGTTTGGGTTCCTGTACCCACAATTTCCTGTTATGGCGTGTTTCTATAGCCTGCCCAAAATCCACAAAGGGTATCCTCCCTTACGTGGCAGACCCATTGTTTCAGGCATTAATAATTTAACTCAAAATGTGAGTACTTATGTTGATCAGGTGTTGCGCCCTTTTGTCTTAAGTCTTACATCATATGTACGTGACACCATGGATGTCTTGAAACAGATTGATGGTATTTCTCTGGAGAAAGATACAATCCTGGCTAGTCTGGATGTTGAGGCGTTGTATTCATCCATACCTCACAAATGTGGTTATAAAGCGATCGAGTATTATTTGGGATCAAGAGGTACACAGTTTGCTGCCCATAACCAATTTGTTTTGCAGTTATTACAGTTTGTTCTTGAAAAAAATATATTTATTTTTGAAGACAAGATCTTTCATCAGCAATGTGGTACTGCAATGGGGAGTCCTGCTGCTCCCACCTATGCAAATTTATTTCTTGGCTGGTGGGAGGAGACAATTGTTTTTGGGGACAAATTTGTCAATTGGACTTCATCCGTTGGATTATGGATTAGATATATTGATGACGTGCTGATTCTCTGGAACTCTACAGCAGATGAGTTCCATAGGTTCGTAGCAGCCCTCAACAAAAATGATGTAGGACTTAGGTTTACATGTGAGATCAGTGAGAACGAACTGTCTTTTTTAGACTTGAAAATCACAAAAACGGAAGGAGGTACAATCCGCACAAAGGTACATCGGAAAGAAACAGCAACTAATAGTTTTTTGCAATGGAATAGCTGTCATCCTTATTCCCTCAAACGTGGCATTCCGAAAGGCCAATTTATGAGAGTACGCAGGAATTGTAGCTCTATGGGTGATTTTGAGTACCAGGCCCAGGAACTCAAAATAAGATTGAAGGATAGAGGTTTCCCCGAGAGTGTCATTAGGAAGGCCTATGAGGGAGCAAGGGATGCAGATAGGCAATGTCTCCTGGTCCCTAAAAAACGGAAAGAAGAACAAGTTACCAGACTCATAGGCACCTATGACTCAAAACAAAATGACATTATGCAGATACTGAATAGGTATTGGCGTATTCTCAGTTCTGATATAGATTTAGTAGACCAGATCACACAGAGGCCATCTGTTACGTATCGGAGAGGGAAAAATATAAGGGACAGAGTCATGCACAGCTGTTTCGACCCCATTTCACCTAGGGATACATGGCTGGATAGACAAATACCAGGCACTTTCAGATGTGGTAGCTGTAAAGCCTGTGATTTCATTCTTAAAGGGAACAGTTTTACCAGTGTTGTCACACAGAAACAATACAATATTCGGGATTATGTCAATTGCAAGACAGCAGGAGTAGTTTACCTTATTACATGCCCATGCCCCCTAAATTATGTGGGTAAAACAGCACGACAATTTCGTCGTCGTATTAGGGAGCATGTTGGAGATATTATCCATGGTAGGGACACCCCAATATACAAGCACGTGCATTCTAAACACCAAGGCCAGGCAGCAGTGTTAAAGTTTCAAGCAATTGAACTCGTCAGACCCCCCAAAAGAGGAGGGGACTGGGACAACCTGATTTTACGGAAGGAAGCGCAATGGATCCATAGACTGGAATGTATACAACCAGCAGGTTTAAATGAGCAGACTAATTATACATGTTTTATCTAAATGTGTGATACCATCCCCCTATAGGTGGTTTACCTTGGGGTGGGTGAGTGTTTATCTGCATTTTGTATTACTTATTTGAGATGGCTACACTGATCAGCCAGCACATAAAGAGATCGTTTTGTCAGTTTTTCTAAGGAATAGGGACTTCAGCAACTTCGTCCACCTCATATGTGTTTATTTACTCTTGAGTTGCTTTGTGAGGCTGCCCACTTGCGGTGTTTTACTGTCCCGCAAGATATACTTATAACACATTATCTTTTAGCGCTTACCTCCTCGTGTTTGGCAGTCCGGGCGATACGTCCTTGGCTTCCACTGCGCCTGCGCGTTCGTCTTGATGCGGCCGATGATGACCCCTGGCTGTCAGCTGACGGTGGGGGGTCACATGGGCAGGTGTCACGAATCGAGAGGGTGTTGTGATTGGTCAATTCATGTGTTGCCGCCGAATACGATGGGTGGAGTTTAGCGTTTATAGTAACCTAGCGCCTGCAATGAAGTATGCCGTTGACATCGATACGTGCATCTTCCCGTGACGCACAGCGGAATATCCGCTGTTGAATACTAATATCGCTGGTGATGAGGCCAGAGTTACCAAGATACGGACCCCTGAGGATGAGTATCTGAAACGCGTAGGGTCGTTTAATGTCTATGGAATGTGTGCATTGGGGACAATTATATTGTGTTACACCCAGCGTTAGGAGATCCGATTTTGTCGGACACCTATGCTTCAATTAGGGCTTGTACTACTGTTGTGCCCTGGGTATATGCTGATTCCTAAAAATATCGTTTAAACACAGAGATATAGGTATCATAATAACTCAGTGTTTTTTGTTTAATACATTTTTTAAAAATTTTCACGGTGGGGCTTATGTCACAGTGGTGTGTTACCCCTGTTTTTAAACTAGTTACTATTAAAGATATCTTTTTACTCAGTTGTCATTTCAGTGAACCTTATAATTAAATTTCTTTATATTGTGGGAGCACAATTAGATTTCTATCTAACTATACAGTGAAACAATAGCTCGCCTGGGAAACAGCCAGAGAAGTCCAAGATTGTGTTTTTTTAGACTGGCTGCCACGAGCTGAAACGAATGCAGCCAAGAGCTAGCGTCTGTGACTTACGGTTCAAAAGTTATTCACAGAAACATGGTTCTGAACTTTGCTGCCAGCCGCGAAAGCGAAAATAACCAAGATCGAGCGTCTAGGATTTACTTGTCAATAGCTCGCCTGGGAAACATCCAGAGAAGTCAAAGACAGTGCTTCTATACTAATTGTCAGGCGCTGAGACGAATGCCGCCAAGATCTAGCGTCTATGACTTACGGTTCAAGAATTAGCCTCAGAAACAGTGGGAAACAGTGCTTCTATACTAATTGCCAGGCGCTGAGACGAATGCCGCCAAGATCGAGCGTCTATGACTTACGGTTCAAGAATTAGCCTCAGAAACAGTGGTTCTGAACATGCTGCCAATAGCTCGCCTGGGAAACATCCAGAGAAGTCCAAGATTGTGTTTTTTAGACTGGCTGCCACGAGCTGAAACGAATGCAGCCAAGAGCGAGCGTCTGTGACTTACGGTTCAAAAGTTATTCACAGAAACATCGTTCTGAACTTTGCTGCCAGACGCGAAAGCGAAAATAACCAAGATCGAGCGTCTAGGATTTACTTGTCAAAAGCTCGCCTGGGAAACATCCAGAGAAGTCAAAGACAGTGCTTCTATACTAATTGCCAGGCGCTGAGACGAATGCCGCCAAGATCTAGCGTCTATGACTTACGGTTCAAGAATTAGCCTCAGAAACAGTGGGAAACAGTGCTTCTATACTAATTGCCAGGCGCTGAGACGAATGCCGCCAAGATCGAGCGTCTATGACTTACGGTTCAAGAATTAGCCTCAGAAAAAGTGGTTCTGAACATGCTGCCAATAGCTCGCCTGGGAAACATCCAGAGAAGTCCAAGATTGTGTTTTTTAGACTGGCTGCCACGAGCTGAAACGAATGCAGCCAAGAGCGAGCGTCAGTGACTTACGGTTCAAGAGTTATTCACAGAAACATGGTTCTGAACTTTGCTGCTAGCCGCGAAAGCGAAAATAACCAAGATCGAGCGTCTAGGATTTACTTGTCAATAGCTCGCCTGGGAAACATCCAAAGAAGTCAAAGACAGTGCTTCTATACTAATTGCCAGGTGCTGAGACGAATGCCGCCAAGATCTAGCGTCTATGACTTACGGTTCAAGAATTAGCCTCAGAAACAGTGGGAAACAGTGCTTCTATACTAATTGCCAGGCGCTGAGACGAATGCCGCCAAGATCGAGCGTATATGACTTACGGTTCAAGAATTAGCCTCAGAAACAGTGGTTCTGAACATGCTGCCAATAGCTCGCCTGGGAAACATCCAGAGAAGTCCAAGATTGTGTTTTTTAGACTGGCTGCGATGAGCTGAAACGAATGCAGCCAAGAGCTAGCGTCTGTGACTTACGGTTCAAAAGTTATTCACAGAAACATGGTTCTGAACTTTGCTGCCAGCCGCGAAAGCGAAAATAACCAAGATCGAGCGTCTAGGATTTACTTGTCAATAGCTCGCCTGGGAAACATCCAGAGAAGTCAAAGACAGTGCTTCTATACTAATTGTCAGGCGCTGAGACGAATGCCGCCAAGATCTAGCGTCTATGACTTACGGTTCAAGAATTAGCCTCAGAAACAGTGGGAAACAGTGCTTCTATACTAATTGCCAGGCGCTGAGACGAATGCCGCCAAGATCGAGCGTCTATGACACGGTTCAAGAATTAGCCTCAGAAACAGTGGTTCTGAACATGCTGCCAATAGCTCGCCTGGGAAACATTCAGAGAAGTCCAAGATAGTGTTTTTTAGACTGGCTGCCACGAGCTGAAACGAATGCAGCCAAGAGCGAGCGTCTGTGACTTACGGTTCAAAAGTTATTCACAGAAACATGGTTCTGAACTTTGCTGCCAGCCGCGAAAGCGAAAATAACCAAGATCGAGCGTCTAGGATTTACTTGTCAATAGCTCGCCTGGGAAACATCCAGAGAAGTCAAAGACAGTGCTTCTATACTAATTGCCAGGTGCTGAGACGAATGCCGCCAAGATCTAGCGTCTATGACTTACGGTTCAAGAATTAGCCTCAGAAACAGTGGCAAACAGTGCTTCTATACTAATTGCCAGGCGCTGAGACGAATGCCGCCAAGATCGAGCGTCTATGACTTACGGTTCAAGAATTAGCCTCAGAAACAGTGGTTCTGAACATGCTGCCAATAGCTCGCCTGGGAAACATCCAGAGAAGTCCAAGATTGTGTTTTTTAGACTGGCTGCCACGAGCTGAAACGAATGCAGCCAAGAGAGAGCGTCAGTGACTTACGGTTCAAGAATTAGCCTCAGAAACAGTGGTTCTGAACATGCTGCCAATAGCTCGCCTGGGAAACATCCAGAGAAGTCCAAGATTGTGTTTTTTAGACTGGCTGCCACGAGCTGAAACGAATGCAGCCAAGAGCGAGCGTCTGTGACTTACGGTTCAAAAGTTATTCACAGAAACATGGTTCTGAACTTTGCTGCCAGCCGCGAAAGCGAAAATAACCAAGATCGAGCGTCTAGGATTTACTTGTCAATAGCTCGCCTGGGAAACATCCAGAGAAGTCAAAGACAGTGCTTCTATACTAATTGCCAGGTGCTGAGACGAATGCCGCCAAGATCTAGCGTCTATGACTTACGGTTCAAGAATTAGCCTCAGAAACAGTGGGAAACAGTGCTTCTATACTAATTGCCAGGCGCTGAGACGAATGCCGCCAAGATCGAGCGTCTATGACTTACGGTTCAAGAATTAGCCTCAGAAACAGTGGTTCTGAACATGCTGCCAATAGCTCGCCTGGGAAACATCCAGAGAAGTCCAAGATTGTGTTTTTTAGACTGGCTGCCACGAGCTGAAACGAATGCAGCCAAGAGCTAGCGTCTGTGACTTACGGTTCAAAAGTTATTCACAGAAACATGGTTCTGAACTTTGCTGCCAGCCGCGAAAGCGAAAATAACCAAGATCGAGCGTCTAGGATTTACTTGTCAAAAGCTCGCCTGGGAAACATCCAGAGAAGTCAAAGACAGTGCTTCTATACTAATTGCCAGGCGCTGAGACGAATGCCGCCAAGATCTAGCGTCTATGACTTACGGTTCAAGAATTAGCCTCAGAAACAGTGGGAAACAGTGCTTCTATACTAATTGCCAGGCGCTGAGACGAATGCCGCCAAGATCGAGCGTCTATGACTTACGGTTCAAGAATTAGCCTCAGAAACAGTGGTTCTGAACATGCTGCCAATAGCTCGCCTGGGAAACATCCAGAGAAGTCCAAGATTGTGTTTTTTAGACTGGCTGCCACGAGCTGAAACGAATGCAGCCAAGAGCGAGCGTCAGTGACTTACGGTTCAAGAGTTATTCACAGAAACATGGTTCTGAACTTTGCTGCTAGCCGCGAAAGCGAAAATAACCAAGATCGAGCGTCTAGGATTTACTTGTCAATAGCTCGCCTGGGAAACATCCAGAGAAGTCAAAGACAGTGCTTCTATACTAATTGCCAGGTGCTGAGACGAATACCGCCAAGATCTAGCGTCTATGACTTACGGTTCAAGAATTAGCCTCAGAAACAGTGGGAAACAGTGCTTCTATACTAATTGCCAGGCGCTGAGACGAATGCCGCCAAGATCGAGCGTATATGACTTACGGTTCAAGAATTAGCCTCAGAAACAGTGGTTCTGAACATGCTGCCAATAGCTCGCCTGGGAAACATCCAGAGAAGTCCAAGATTGTGTTTTTTAGACTGGCTGCCACGAGCTGAAACGAATGCAGCCAAGAGCTAGCGTCTGTGACTTACGGTTCAAAAGTTATTCACAGAAACATGGTTCTGAACTTTGCTGCCAGCCGGGAAAGCGAAAATAACCAAGATCGAGCGTCTAGGATTTACTTGTCAATAGCTCGCCTGGGAAACATCCAGAGAAGTCAAAGACAGTGCTTCTATACTAATTGTCAGGCGCTGAGACGAATGCCGCCAAGATCTAGCGTCTATGACTTACGGTTCAAGAATTAGCCTCAGAAACAGTGGGAAACAGTGCTTCTATACTAATTGCCAGGCGCTGAGACGAATGCCGCCAAGATCGAGCGTCTATGACACGGTTCAAGAATTAGCCTCAGAAACAGTGGTTCTGAACATGCTGCCAATAGCTCGCCTGGGAAACATTCAGAGAAGTCCAAGATAGTGTTTTTTAGACTGGCTGCCACGAGCTGAAACGAATGCAGCCAAGAGCGAGCGTCTGTGACTTACGGTTCAAAAGTTATTCACAGAAACATGGTTCTGAACTTTGCTGCCAGCCGCGAAAGCGAAAATAACCAAGATCGAGCGTCTAGGATTTACTTGTCAATAGCTCGCCTGGGAAACATCCAGAGAAGTCAAAGACAGTGCTTCTATACTAATTGCCAGGTGCTGAGACGAATGCCGCCAAGATCTAGCGTCTATGACTTACGGTTCAAGAATTAGCCTCAGAAACAGTGGGAAACAGTGCTTCTATACTAATTGCCAGGCGCTGAGACGAATGCCGCCAAGATCGAGCGTCTATGACTTACGGTTCAAGAATTAGCCTCAGAAACAGTGGTTCTGAACATGCTGCCAATAGCTCGCCTGGGAAACATCCAGAGAAGTCCAAGATTGTGTTTTTTAGACTGGCTGCCACGAGCTGAAACGAATGCAGCCAAGAGCGAGCGTCAGTGACTTACGGTTCAAGAGTTATTCACAGAAACATGGTTCTGAACTTTGCTGCTAGCCGCGAAAGCGAAAATAACCAAGTTCGAGCGTCTAGGATTTACTTGTCAATAGCTCGCCTGGGAAACATCCAGAGAAGTCAAAGACAGTGCTTCTATACTAATTGCCAGGCGCTGAGACGAATGCCGCCAAGATCTAGCGTCTATGACTTACGGTTCAAGAATTAGCCTCAGAAACAGTGGGAAACAGTGCTTCTATACTAATTGCCAGGCGCTGAGACGAATGCCGCCAAGATCGAGCGTCTATGACTTACGGTTCAAGAATTAGCCTCAGAAACAGTGGTTCTGAACATGCTGCCAATAGCTCGCCTGGGAAACATCCAGAGAAGTCCAAGATTGTGTTTTTTAGACTGGCTGCCACGAGCTGAAACGAATGCAGCCAAGAGCGAGCGTCTGTGACTTACGGTTCAAAAGTTATTCACAGAAACATGGTTCTGAACTTTGCTGCCAGCCGCGAAAGCGAAAATAACCAAGATCGAGCGTCTAGGATTTACTTGTCAAAAGCTCGCCTGGGAAACATCCAGAGAAGTCAAAGACAGTGCTTCTATACTAATTGCCAGGCGCTGAGACGAATGCCGCCAAGATCTAGCGTCTATGACTTACGGTTCAAGAATTAGCCTCAGAAACAGTGGGAAACAGTGCTTCTATACTAATTGCCAGGCGCTGAGACGAATGCCGCCAAGATCGAGCGTCTATGACTTACGGTTCAAGAATTAGCCTCAGAAACAGCGGTTCTGAACATGCTGCCAATAGCTCGCCTGGGAAACATCCAGAGAAGTTCAAGATTGTGTTTTTTAGACTGGCTGCCACGAGCTGAAACGAATGCAGCCAAGAGCTAGCGTCTGTGACTTACGGTTCAAAAGTTATTCACAGAAACATGGTTCTGAACTTTGCTGCCAGCCGCGAAAGCGAAAATAACCAAGATCGAGCGTCTAGGATTTACTTGTCAATAGCTCGCCTGGGAAACATCCAGAGAAGTCAAAGACAGTGCTTCTATACTAATTGCCAGGCGCTGAGACGAATGCCGCCAAGATCTAGCGTCTATGACTTACGGTTCAAGAATTAGCCTCAGAAACCGTGGGAAACAGTGCTTCTATACTAATTGCCAGGCGCTGAGACGAATGCCGCCAAGATCGAGCGTCTATGACTTACGGTTCAAGAATTAGCCTCAGAAACAGTGGTTCTGAACATGCTGCCAATAGCTCGCCTGGGAAACATCCAGAGAAGTCCAAGATTGTGTTTTTTAGACTGGCTGCCACGAGCTGAAACGAATGCAGCCAAGAGCGAGCGTCAGTGACTTACGGTTCAAGAGTTATTCACAGAAACATGGTTCTGAACTTTGCTGCTAGCCGCGAAAGCGAAAATAACCAAGATCGAGCGTCTAGGATTTACTTGTCAATAGCTCGCCTGGGAAACATCCAGAGAAGTCAAAGACAGTGCTTCTATACTAATTGCCAGGTGCTGAGACGAATGCCGCCAAGATCTAGCGTCTATGACTTACGGTTCAAGAATTAGCCTCAGAAACAGTGGGAAACAGTGCTTCTATACTAATTGCCAGGCGCTGAGACGAATGCCGCCAAGATCGAGCGTCTATGACTTACGGTTCAAGAATTAGCCTCAGAAACAGTGGTTCTGAACATGCTGCCAATAGCTCGCCTGGGAAACATCCAGAGAAGTCCAAGATTGTGTTTTTTTAGACTGGCTGCCACGAGCTGAAACGAATGCAGCCAAGAGCTAGCGTCTGTGACTTACGGTTCAAAAGTTATTCACAGAAACATGGTTCTGAACTTTGCTGCCAGCCGCGAAAGCGAAAATAACCAAGATCGAGCGTCTAGGATTTACTTGTCAATAGCTCGCCTGGGAAACATCCAGAGAAGTCAAAGACAGTGCTTCCATACTAATTGTCAGGCGCTGAGACGAATGCCGCCAAGATCTAGCGTCTATGACTTACGGTTCAAGAATTAGCCTCAGAAACAGTGGGAAACAGTGCTTCTATACTAATTGCCAGGCGCTGAGACGAATGCCGCCAAGATCGAGCGTCTATGACTTACGGTTCAAGAATTAGCCTCAGAAACAGTGGTTCTGAACATGCTGCCAATAGCTCGCCTGGGAAACATCCAGAGAAGTCCAAGATTGTGTTTTTTAGACTGGCTGCCACGAGCTGAAACGAATGCAGCCAAGAGCGAGCGTCTGTGACTTACGGTTCAAAAGTTATTCACAGAAACATCGTTCTGAACTTTGCTGCCAGACGCGAAAGCGAAAATAACCAAGATCGAGCGTCTAGGATTTACTTGTCAAAAGCTCGCCTGGGAAACATCCAGAGAAGTCAAAGACAGTGCTTCTATACTAATTGCCAGGCGCTGAGACGAATGCCGCCAAGATCTAGCGTCTATGACTTACGGTTCAAGAATTAGCCTCAGAAACAGTGGGAAACAGTGCTTCTATACTAATTGCCAGGCGCTGAGACGAATGCCGCCAAGATCGAGCGTCTATGACTTACGGTTCAAGAATTAGCCTCAGAAACAGTGGTTCTGAACATGCTGCCAATAGCTCGCCTGGGAAACATCCAGAGAAGTCCAAGATTGTGTTTTTTAGACTGGCTGCCACGAGCTGAAACGAATGCAGCCAAGAGCGAGCGTCAGTGACTTACGGTTCAAGAGTTATTCACAGAAACATGGTTCTGAACTTTGCTGCTAGCCGCGAAAGCGAAAATAACCAAGATCGAGCGTCTAGGATTTACTTGTCAATAGCTCGCCTGGGAAACATCCAGAGAAGTCAAAGACAGTGCTTCTATACTAATTGCCAGGTGCTGAGACGAATGCCGCCAAGATCTAGCGTCTATGACTTACGGTTCAAGAATTAGCCTCAGAAACAGTGGGAAACAGTGCTTCTATACTAATTGCCAGGCGCTGAGACGAATGCCGCCAAGATCGAGCGTATATGACTTACGGTTCAAGAATTAGCCTCAGAAACAGTGGTTCTGAACATGCTGCCAAAGCTCGCCTGGGAAACATCCAGAGAAGTCCAAGATTGTGTTTTTTAGACTGGCTGCCACGAGCTGAAACGAATGCAGCCAAGAGCTAGCGTCTGTGACTTACGGTTCAAAAGTTATTCACAGAAACATGGTTCTGAACTTTGCTGCCAGCCGCGAAAGCGAAAATAACCAAGATCGAGCGTCTAGGATTTACTTGTCAATAGCTCGCCTGGGAAACATCCAGAGAAGTCAAAGACAGTGCTTCTATACTAATTGTCAGGCGCTGAGACGAATGCCGCCAAGATCTAGCGTCTATGACTTACGGTTCAAGAATTAGCCTCAGAAACAGTGGGAAACAGTGCTTCTATACTAATTGCCAGGCGCTGAGACGAATGCCGCCAAGATCGAGCGTCTATGACACGGTTCAAGAATTAGCCTCAGAAACAGTGGTTCTGAACATGCTGCCAATAGCTCGCCTGGGAAACATTCAGAGAAGTCCAAGATAGTGTTTTTTAGACTGGCTGCCACGAGCTGAAACGAATG
Organism: Rhinoderma darwinii; assembly: GCF_050947455.1. Classification (NCBI taxonomy): domain Eukaryota; kingdom Metazoa; phylum Chordata; class Amphibia; order Anura; family Rhinodermatidae; genus Rhinoderma; species Rhinoderma darwinii. Next base: position 12,060 of record NW_027463485.1, on the reverse strand, counting down.
CAGCCAAGAGCGAGCGTCTGTGACTTACGGTTCAAAAGTTATTCACAGAAACATGGTTCTGAACTTTGCTGCCAGCCGCGAAAGCGAAAATAACCAAGATCGAGCGTCTAGGATTTACTTGTCAATAGCTCGCCTGGGAAACATCCAGAGAAGTCAAAGACAGTGCTTCTATACTAATTGCCAGGTGCTGAGACGAATGCCGCCAAGATCTAGCGTCTATGACTTACGGTTCAAGAATTAGCCTCAGAAACAGTGGGAAACAGTGCTTCTATACTAATTGCCAGGCGCTGAGACGAATGCCGCCAAGATCGAGCGTCTATGACTTACGGTTCAAGAATTAGCCTCAGAAACAGTGGTTCTGAACATGCTGCCAATAGCTCGCCTGGGAAACATCCAGAGAAGTCCAAGATTGTGTTTTTTAGACTGGCTGCCACGAGCTGAAACGAATGCAGCCAAGAGCGAGCGTCAGTGACTTACGGTTCAAGAGTTATTCACAGAAACATGGTTCTGAACTTTGCTGCTAGCCGCGAAAGCGAAAATAACCAAGTTCGAGCGTCTAGGATTTACTTGTCAATAGCTCGCCTGGGAAACATCCAGAGAAGTCAAAGACAGTGCTTCTATACTAATTGCCAGGCGCTGAGACGAATGCCGCCAAGATCTAGCGTCTATGACTTACGGTTCAAGAATTAGCCTCAGAAACAGTGGGAAACAGTGCTTCTATACTAATTGCCAGGCGCTGAGACGAATGCCGCCAAGATCGAGCGTCTATGACTTACGGTTCAAGAATTAGCCTCAGAAACAGTGGTTCTGAACATGCTGCCAATAGCTCGCCTGGGAAACATCCAGAGAAGTCCAAGATTGTGTTTTTTAGACTGGCTGCCACGAGCTGAAACGAATGCAGCCAAGAGCTAGCGTCTGTGACTTACGGTTCAAAAGTTATTCACAGAAACATGGTTCTGAACTTTGCTGCCAGCCGCGAAAGCGAAAATAACCAAGATCGAGCGTCTAGGATTTACTTGTCAATAGCTCGCCTGGGAAACATCCAGAGAAGTCAAAGACAGTGCTTCTATACTAATTGCCAGGCGCTGAGACGAATGCCGCCAAGATCTAGCGTCTATGACTTACGGTTCAAGAATTAGCCTCAGAAACCGTGGGAAACAGTGCTTCTATACTAATTGCCAGGCGCTGAGACGAATGCCGCCAAGATCGAGCGTCTATGACTTACGGTTCAAGAATTAGCCTCAGAAACAGTGGTTCTGAACATGCTGCCAATAGCTCGCCTGGGAAACATCCAGAGAAGTCCAAGATTGTGTTTTTTAGACTGGCTGCCACGAGCTGAAACGAATGCAGCCAAGAGCTAGCGTCTGTGACTTACGGTTCAAAAGTTATTCACAGAAACATGGTTCTGAACTTTGCTGCCAGCCGCGAAAGCGAAAATAACCAAGATCGAGCGTCTAGGATTTACTTGTCAATAGCTCGCCTGGGAAACATCCAGAGAAGTCAAAGACAGTGCTTCTATACTAATTGCCAGGCGCTGAGACGAATGCCGCCAAGATCTAGCGTCTATGACTTACGGTTCAAGAATTAGCCTCAGAAACAGTGGGAAACAGTGCTTCTATACTAATTGCCAGGCGCTGAGACGAATGCCGCCAAGATCGAGCGTCTATGACTTACGGTTCAAGAATTAGCCTCAGAAACAGTGGTTCTGAACATGCTGCCAATAGCTCGCCTGGGAAACATCCAGAGAAGTCCAAGATTGTGTTTTTTAGACTGGCTGCCACGAGCTGAAACGAATGCCGCCAAGAGCGAGCGTCTGTGACTTACGGTTCAAAAGTTATTCACAGAAACATCGTTCTGAACTTTGCTGCCAGACGCGAAAGCGAAAATAACCAAGATCGAGCGTCTAGGATTTACTTGTCAAAAGCTCGCCTGGGAAACATCCAGAGAAGTCAAAGACAGTGCTTCTATACTAATTGCCAGGCGCTGAGACGAATGCCGCCAAGATCTAGCGTCTATGACTTACGGTTCAAGAATTAGCCTCAGAAACAGTGGGAAACAGTGCTTCTATACTAATTGCCAGGCGCTGAGACGAATGCCGCCAAGATCGAGCGTCTATGACTGGGTCCCTTTACCAACCTAAAAATGAAGAGTAGAAAGCTGCCACCTATAGGAGATTTTACCAATGTGGATTTATTTGTGGATATGGTGGGAGACGAGATCAAAAATCTTAGTCAGGACAGTAGGGGTATGGATAATAACTTGTCTTGGTCCGAACGACTAGCTCTGACCACTCTAGAGAAAAAACAGAACATCGTTCTAAAAGCATCTGATAAAGGTGGGAACATTGTGGTCATGAGTAGGGATGATTATATAAAAAAATGTGTGAGGACATATTGTTTAACCATAACTGTTACACCATTTTAAAGGATAACCCCACAGCACTATTCAAGAAGGAGTTGCTGAGCATTCTGAGTGATGCAAAGAGCAGATCCTTGATTAGTGCAGGAGAGTTTGGGTTCCTGTACCCACAATTTCCTGTTATGGCGTGTTTCTATAGCCTGCCCAAAATCCACAAAGGGTATCCTCCCTTACGTGGCAGACCCATTGTTTCAGGCATTAATAATTTAACTCAAAATGTGAGTACTTATGTTGATCAGGTGTTGCGCCCTTTTGTCTTAAGTCTTACATCATATGTACGTGACACCATGGATGTCTTGAAACAGATTGATGGTATTTCTCTGGAGAAAGATACAATCCTGGCTAGTCTGGATGTTGAGGCGTTGTATTCATCCATACCTCACAAATGTGGTTATAAAGCGATCGAGTATTATTTGGGATCAAGAGGTACACAGTTTGCTGCCCATAACCAATTTGTTTTGCAGTTATTACAGTTTGTTCTTGAAAAAAATATATTTATTTTTGAAGACAAGATCTTTCATCAGCAATGTGGTACTGCAATGGGGAGTCCTGCTGCTCCCACCTATGCAAATTTATTTCTTGGCTGGTGGGAGGAGACAATTGTTTTTGGGGACAAATTTGTCAATTGGACTTCATCCGTTGGATTATGGATTAGATATATTGATGACGTGCTGATTCTCTGGAACTCTACAGCAGATGAGTTCCATAGGTTCGTAGCAGCCCTCAACAAAAATGATGTAGGACTTAGGTTTACATGTGAGATCAGTGAGAACGAACTGTCTTTTTTAGACTTGAAAATCACAAAAACGGAAGGAGGTACAATCCGCACAAAGGTACATCGGAAAGAAACAGCAACTAATAGTTTTTTGCAATGGAATAGCTGTCATCCTTATTCCCTCAAACGTGGCATTCCGAAAGGCCAATTTATGAGAGTACGCAGGAATTGTAGCTCTATGGGTGATTTTGAGTACCAGGCCCAGGAACTCAAAACAAGATTGAAGGATAGAGGTTTCCCCGAGAGTGTCATTAGGAAGGCCTATGAGGGAGCAAGGGATGCAGATAGGCAATGTCTCCTGGTCCCTAAAAAACGGAAAGAAGAACAAGTTACCAGACTCATAGGCACCTATGACTCAAAACAAAATGACATTATGCAGATACTGAATAGGTATTGGCGTATTCTCAGTTCTGATATAGATTTAGTAGACCAGATCACACAGAGGCCATCTGTTACGTATCGGAGAGGGAAAAATATAAGGGACAGAGTCATGCACAGCTGTTTCGACCCCATTTCACCTAGGGATACATGGCTGGATAGACAAATACCAGGCACTTTCAGATGTGGTAGCTGTAAAGCCTGTGATTTCATTCTTAAAGGGAACAGTTTTACCAGTGTTGTCACACAGAAACAATACAATATTCGGGATTATGTCAATTGCAAGACAGCAGGAGTAGTTTACCTTATTACATGCCCATGCCCCCTAAATTATGTGGGTAAAACAGCACGACAATTTCGTCGTCGTATTAGGGAGCATGTTGGAGATATTATCCATGGTAGGGACACCCCAATATACAAGCACGTGCATTCTAAACACCAAGGCCAGGCAGCAGTGTTAAAGTTTCAAGCAATTGAACTCGTCAGACCCCCCAAAAGAGGAGGGGACTGGGACAACCTGATTTTACGGAAGGAAGCGCAATGGATCCATAGACTGGAATGTATACAACCAGCAGGTTTAAATGAGCAGACTAATTATACATGTTTTATCTAAATGTGTGATACCATCCCCCTATAGGTGGTTTACCTTGGGGTGGGTGAGTGTTTATCTGCATTTTGTATTACTTATTTGAGATGGCTACACTGATCAGCCAGCACATAAAGAGATCGTTTTGTCAGTTTTTCTAAGGAATAGGGACTTCAGCAACTTCGTCCACCTCATATGTGTTTATTTACTCTTGAGTTGCTTTGTGAGGCTGCCCACTTGCGGTGTTTTACTGTCCCGCAAGATATACTTATAACACATTATCTTTTAGCGCTTACCTCCTCGTGTTTGGCAGTCCGGGCGATACGTCCTTGGCTTCCACTGCGCCTGCGCGTTCGTCTTGATGCGGCCGATGATGACCCCTGGCTGTCAGCTGACGGTGGGGGGTCACATGGGCAGGTGTCACGAATCGAGAGGGTGTTGTGATTGGTCAATTCATGTGTTGCCGCCGAATACGATGGGTGGAGTTTAGCGTTTATAGTAACCTAGCGCCTGCAATGAAGTATGCCGTTGACATCGATACGTGCATCTTCCCGTGACGCACAGCGGAATATCCGCTGTTGAATACTAATATCGCTGGTGATGAGGCCAGAGTTACCAAGATACGGACCCCTGAGGATGAGTATCTGAAACGCGTAGGGTCGTTTAATGTCTATGGAATGTGTGCATTGGGGACAATTATATTGTGTTACACCCAGCGTTAGGAGATCCGATTTTGTCGGACACCTATGCTTCAATTAGGGCTTGTACTACTGTTGTGCCCTGGGTATATGCTGATTCCTAAAAATATCGTTTAAACACAGAGATATAGGTATCATAATAACTCAGTGTTTTTTGTTTAATACATTTTTTAAAAATTTTCACGGTGGGGCTTATGTCACAGTGGTGTGTTACCCCTGTTTTTAAACTAGTTACTATTAAAGATATCTTTTTACTCAGTTGTCATTTCAGTGAACCTTATAATTAAATTTCTTTATATTGTGGGAGCACAATTAGATTTCTATCTAACTATACAGTGAAACAATAGCTCGCCTGGGAAACAGCCAGAGAAGTCCAAGATTGTGTTTTTTTAGACTGGCTGCCACGAGCTGAAACGAATGCAGCCAAGAGCTAGCGTCTGTGACTTACGGTTCAAAAGTTATTCACAGAAACATGGTTCTGAACTTTGCTGCCAGCCGCGAAAGCGAAAATAACCAAGATCGAGCGTCTAGGATTTACTTGTCAATAGCTCGCCTGGGAAACATCCAGAGAAGTCAAAGACAGTGCTTCTATACTAATTGTCAGGCGCTGAGACGAATGCCGCCAAGATCTAGCGTCTATGACTTACGGTTCAAGAATTAGCCTCAGAAACAGTGGGAAACAGTGCTTCTATACTAATTGCCAGGCGCTGAGACGAATGCCGCCAAGATCGAGCGTCTATGACTTACGGTTCAAGAATTAGCCTCAGAAACAGTGGTTCTGAACATGCTGCCAATAGCTCGCCTGGGAAACATCCAGAGAAGTCCAAGATTGTGTTTTTTAGACTGGCTGCCACGAGCTGAAACGAATGCAGCCAAGAGCGAGCGTCTGTGACTTACGGTTCAAAAGTTATTCACAGAAACATCGTTCTGAACTTTGCTGCCAGACGCGAAAGCGAAAATAACCAAGATCGAGCGTCTAGGATTTACTTGTCAAAAGCTCGCCTGGGAAACATCCAGAGAAGTCAAAGACAGTGCTTCTATACTAATTGCCAGGCGCTGAGACGAATGCCGCCAAGATCTAGCGTCTATGACTTACGGTTCAAGAATTAGCCTCAGAAACAGTGGGAAACAGTGCTTCTATACTAATTGCCAGGCGCTGAGACGAATGCCGCCAAGATCGAGCGTCTATGACTTACGGTTCAAGAATTAGCCTCAGAAAAAGTGGTTCTGAACATGCTGCCAATAGCTCGCCTGGGAAACATCCAGAGAAGTCCAAGATTGTGTTTTTTAGACTGGCTGCCACGAGCTGAAACGAATGCAGCCAAGAGCGAGCGTCAGTGACTTACGGTTCAAGAGTTATTCACAGAAACATGGTTCTGAACTTTGCTGCTAGCCGCGAAAGCGAAAATAACCAAGATCGAGCGTCTAGGATTTACTTGTCAATAGCTCGCCTGGGAAACATCCAGAGAAGTCAAAGACAGTGCTTCTATACTAATTGCCAGGTGCTGAGACGAATGCCGCCAAGATCTAGCGTCTATGACTTACGGTTCAAGAATTAGCCTCAGAAACAGTGGGAAACAGTGCTTCTATACTAATTGCCAGGCGCTGAGACGAATGCCGCCAAGATCGAGCGTATATGACTTACGGTTCAAGAATTAGCCTCAGAAACAGTGGTTCTGAACATGCTGCCAATAGCTCGCCTGGGAAACATCCAGAGAAGTCCAAGATTGTGTTTTTTAGACTGGCTGCGATGAGCTGAAACGAATGCAGCCAAGAGCTAGCGTCTGTGACTTACGGTTCAAAAGTTATTCACAGAAACATGGTTCTGAACTTTGCTGCCAGCCGCGAAAGCGAAAATAACCAAGATCGAGCGTCTAGGATTTACTTGTCAATAGCTCGCCTGGGAAACATCCAGAGAAGTCAAAGACAGTGCTTCTATACTAATTGTCAGGCGCTGAGACGAATGCCGCCAAGATCTAGCGTCTATGACTTACGGTTCAAGAATTAGCCTCAGAAACAGTGGGAAACAGTGCTTCTATACTAATTGCCAGGCGCTGAGACGAATGCCGCCAAGATCGAGCGTCTATGACACGGTTCAAGAATTAGCCTCAGAAACAGTGGTTCTGAACATGCTGCCAATAGCTCGCCTGGGAAACATTCAGAGAAGTCCAAGATAGTGTTTTTTAGACTGGCTGCCACGAGCTGAAACGAATGCAGCCAAGAGCGAGCGTCTGTGACTTACGGTTCAAAAGTTATTCACAGAAACATGGTTCTGAACTTTGCTGCCAGCCGCGAAAGCGAAAATAACCAAGATCGAGCGTCTAGGATTTACTTGTCAATAGCTCGCCTGGGAAACATCCAGAGAAGTCAAAGACAGTGCTTCTATACTAATTGCCAGGTGCTGAGAAGAATGCCGCCAAGATCTAGCGTCTATGACTTACGGTTCAAGAATTAGCCTCAGAAACAGTGGGAAACAGTGCTTCTATACTAATTGCCAGGCGCTGAGACGAATGCCGCCAAGATCGAGCGTCTATGACTTACGGTTCAAGAATTAGCCTCAGAAACAGTGGTTCTGAACATGCTGCCAATAGCTCGCCTGGGAAACATCCAGAGAAGTCCAAGATTGTGTTTTTTAGACTGGCTGCCACGAGCTGAAACGAATGCAGCCAAGAGCGAGCGTCAGTGACTTACGGTTCAAGAGTTATTCACAGAAACATGGTTCTGAACTTTGCTGCTAGCCGCGAAAGCGAAAATAACCAAGATCGAGCGTCTAGGATTTACTTGTCAATAGCTCGCCTGGGAAACATCCAGAGAAGTCAAAGACAGTGCTTCTATACTAATTGCCAGGCGCTGAGACGAATGCCGCCAAGATCTAGCGTCTATGACTTACGGTTCAAGAATTAGCCTCAGAAACAGTGGGAAACAGTGCTTCTATACTAATTGCCAGGCGCTGAGACGGATGCCGCCAAGATCGAGCGTCTATGACTTACGGTTCAAGAATTAGCCTCAGAAACAGTGGTTCTGAACATGCTGCCAATAGCTCGCCTGGGAAAAATCCAGAGAAGTCCAAGATTGTGTTTTTTAGACTGGCTGCCACGAGCTGAAACGAATGCAGCCAAGAGCGAGCGTCTGTGACTTACGGTTCAAAAGTTATTCACAGAAACATCGTTCTGAACTTTGCTGCCAGCCGCGAAAGCGAAAATAACCAAGATCGAGCGTCTAGGATTTACTTGTCAAAAGCTCGCCTGGGAAACATCCAGAGAAGTCAAAGACAGTGCTTCTATACTAATTGCCAGGCGCTGAGACGAATGCCGCCAAGATCTAGCGTCTATGACTTACGGTTCAAGAATTAGCCTCAGAAACAGTGGGAAACAGTGCTTCTATACTAATTGCCAGGCGCTGAGACGAATGCCGCCAAGATCGAGCGTCTATGACTTACGGTTCAAGAATTAGCCTCAGAAACAGTGGGAAACAGTGCTTCTATATTAATTGCCAGGCGCTGAGACGAATGCCGCCAAGATCGAGCGTCTATGACTTACGGTTCAAGAATTAGCCTCAGAAACAGTGGTTCTGAACATGCTGCCAATAGCTCGCCTGGGAAACATCCAGAGAAGTCCAAGATTGTGTTTTTTAGACTGGCTGCCACGAGCTGAAACGAATGCAGCCAAGAGCTAGCGTCTGTGACTTACGGTTCAAAAGTTATTCACAGAAACATGGTTCTGAACTTTGCTGCCAGCCGCGAAAGCGAAAATAACCAAGATCGAGCGTCTAGGATTTACTTGTCAATAGCTCGCCTGGGAAACATCCAGAGAAGTCAAAGACAGTGCTTCTATACTAATTGCCAGGCGCTGAGACGAATGCCGCCAAGATCTAGCGTCTATGACTTACGGTTCAAGAATTAGCCTCAGAAACAGTGGGAAACAGTGCTTCTATACTAATTGCCAGGCGCTGAGACGAATGCCGCCAAGATCGAGCGTCTATGACTTACGGTTCAAGAATTAGCCTCAGAAACAGTGGTTCTGAACATGCTGCCAATAGCTCGCCTGGGAAACATCCAGAGAAGTCCAAGATTGTGTTTTTTAGACTGGCTGCCACGAGCTGAAACGAATGCAGCCAAGAGCGAGCGTCAGTGACTTACGGTTCAAGAGTTATTCACAGAAACATGGTTCTGAACTTTGCTGCTAGCCGCGAAAGCGAAAATAACCAAGATCGAGCGTCTAGGATTTACTTGTCAATAGCTCGCCTGGGAAACATCCAGAGAAGTCAAAGACAGTGCTTCTATACTAATTGCCAGGTGCTGAGACGAATGCCGCCAAGATCTAGCGTCTATGACTTACGGTTCAAGAATTTGCCTCAGAAACAGTGGGAAACAGTGCTTCTATACTAATTGCCAGGCGCTGAGACGAATGCCGCCAAGATCGAGCGTCTATGACTTACGGTTCAAGAATTAGCCTCAGAAACAGTGGTTCTGAACATGCTGCCAATAGCTCGCCTGGGAAACATTCAGAGAAGTCCAAGATAGTGTTTTTTAGACTGGCTGCCTCGAGCTGGAACGAATGCAGCCAAGAGCGAGCGTCTGTGACTTACGGTTCAAAAGTTATTCACAGAAACATGGTTCTGAACTTTGCTGCCAGCCGCGAAAGCGAAAATAACCAAGATCGAGCGTCTAGGATTTACTTGTCAATAGCTCGCCTGGGAAACATCCAGAGAAGTCAAAGACAGTGCTTCTATACTAATTGCCAGGTGCTGAGACGAATGCCGCCAAGATCTAGCGTCTATGACTTACGGTTCAAGAATTAGCCTCAGAAACAGTGGGAAACAGTGCTTCTATACTAATTGCCAGGCGCTGAGACGAATGCCGCCAAGATCGAGCGTCTATGACTTACGGTTCAAGAATTAGCCTCAGAAACAGTGGTTCTGAACATGCTGCCAATAGCTCGCCTGGGAAACATCCAGAGAAGTCCAAGATTGTGTTTTTTAGACTGGCTGCCACGAGCTGAAACGAATGCAGCCAAGAGCGAGCGTCAGTGACTTACGGTTCAAGAGTTATTCACAGAAACATGGTTCTGAACTTTGCTGCTAGCCGCGAAAGCGAAAATAACCAAGATCGAGCGTCTAGGATTTACTTGTCAATAGCTCGCCTGGGAAACATCCAGAGAAGTCAAAGACAGTGCTTCTATACTAATTGCCAGGCGCTGAGACGAATGCCGCCAAGATCTAGCGTCTATGACTTACGGTTCAAGAATTAGCCTCAGAAACAGTGGGAAACAGTGCTTCTATACTAATTGCCAGGCGCTGAGACGGATGCCGCCAAGATCGAGCGTCTATGACTTACGGTTCAAGAATTAGCCTCAGAAACAGTGGTTCTGAACATGCTGCCAATAGCTCGCCTGGGAAAAATCCAGAGAAGTCCAAGATTGTGTTTTTTAGACTGGCTGCCACGAGCTGAAACGAATGCAGCCAAGAGCGAGCGTCTGTGACTTACGGTTCAAAAGTTATTCACAGAAACATCGTTCTGAACTTTGCTGCCAGCCGCGAAAGCGAAAATAACCAAGATCGAGCGTCTAGGATTTACTTGTCAAAAGCTCGCCTGGGAAACATCCAGAGAAGTCAAAGACAGTGCTTCTATACTAATTGCCAGGCGCTGAGACGAATGCCGCCAAGATCTAGCGTCTATGACTTACGGTTCAAGAATTAGCCTCAGAAACAGTGGGAAACAGTGCTTCTATACTAATTGCCAGGCGCTGAGACGAATGCCGCCAAGATCGAGCGTCTATGACTTACGGTTCAAGAATTAGCCTCAGAAACAGTGGGAAACAGTGCTTCTATATTAATTGCCAGGCGCTGAGACGAATGCCGCCAAGATCGAGCGTCTATGACTTACGGTTCAAGAATTAGCCTCAGAAACAGTGGTTCTGAACATGCTGCCAATAGCTCGCCTGGGAAACATCCAGAGAAGTCCAAGATTGTGTTTTTTAGACTGGCTGCCACGAGCTGAAACGAATGCAGCCAAGAGCTAGCGTCTGTGACTTACGGTTCAAAAGTTATTCACAGAAACATGGTTCTGAACTTTGCTGCCAGCCGCGAAAGCGAAAATAACCAAGATCGAGCGTCTAGGATTTACTTGTCAATAGCTCGCCTGGGAAACATCCAGAGAAGTCAAAGACAGTGCTTCTATACTAATTGCCAGGCGCTGAGACGAATGCCGCCAAGATCTAGCGTCTATGACTTACGGTTCAAGAATTAGCCTCAGAAACAGTGGGAAACAGTGCTTCTATACTAATTGCCAGGCGCTGAGACGAATGCCGCCAAGATCGAGCGTCTATGACTTACGGTTCAAGAATTAGCCTCAGAAACAGTGGTTCTGAACATGCTGCCAATAGCTCGCCTGGGAAACATCCAGAGAAGTCCAAGATTGTGTTTTTTAGACTGGCTGCCACGAGCTGAAACGAATGCAGCCAAGAGCGAGCGTCAGTGACTTACGGTTCAAGAGTTATTCACAGAAACATGGTTCTGAACTTTGCTGCTAGCCGCGAAAGCGAAAATAACCAAGATCGAGCGTCTAGGATTTACTTGTCAATAGCTCGCCTGGGAAACATCCAGAGAAGTCAAAGACAGTGCTTCTATACTAATTGCCAGGTGCTGAGACGAATGCCGCCAAGATCTAGCGTCTATGACTTACGGTTCAAGAATTTGCCTCAGAAACAGTGGGAAACAGTGCTTCTATACTAATTGCCAGGCGCTGAGACGAATGCCGCCAAGATCGAGCGTCTATGACTTACGGTTCAAGAATTAGCCTCAGAAACAGTGGTTCTGAACATGCTGCCAATAGCTCGCCTGGGAAACATTCAGAGAAGTCCAAGATAGTGTTTTTTAGACTGGCTGCCTCGAGCTGGAACGAATGCAGCCAAGAGCGAGCGTCTGTGACTTACGGTTCAAAAGTTATTCACAGAAACATGGTTCTGAACTTTGCTGCCAGCCGCGAAAGCGAAAATAACCAAGATCGAGCGTCTAGGATTTACTTGTCAATAGCTCGCCTGGGAAACATCCAGAGAAGTCAAAGACAGTGCTTCTATACTAATTGCCAGGTGCTGAGACGAATGCCGCCAAGATCTAGCGTCTATGACTTACGGTTCAAGAATTTGCCTCAGAAACAGTGGGAAACAGTGCTTCTATGCTAATTGCCAGGCGCTGAGACGAATGCC